>NW_013670494.1:34315-59746 GCF_000517525.1 Limulus polyphemus | reverse complement strand
GTACATTTAATTAAGTTATTGTTAATTATCTATTGATTTAATGTAAGTGGCTATTGTTCGGGACGAACAATACTAAGGAAGGGACAGTGTTACGACAGCGGAAGTCACGTGATGCTAGTAATACGTCATGATATTCTAGAAAGATCATGACTGTTCGTGGCAACTCTAGTCTTTTCTACGCGCCCTCTATTCTTGTATATAAGTGCGCCAGATAAAGCGAAATGAATAAATCAGAATAGAATTGCAGACAGACAGAGACGGGCAATTGAGTCAAGCGCGGTAGTGACCGTAAGTAAAGTGCGTGAATCTTTGTGAATTATAGCGTGTGTTTAAGTTAAAGTGACAGTGGAAATTAAGTGTATTGCAAAGTTGAGTTGAGAAAAAATAAACTAGTTTTATTTATCGCTGAAGTTTATCGGAAAGGATTTCTACGGAAAATTAACAAACGAACAGAGACGTAACACTGCCAACATTAAATTGGTAAAATAAAAAAATAAAACATTTGAAAAAAAAATAACCATTTATTCTATTATTGATCTTTTATAGCTTTTTATTGGACCTTTACCATATGTCATGCTCAAATTGTTCTATAGAATTCTGTTTCAGGAATTATCAGGACACCCTCAACTGTTATAAGTATGTGATGACGAGAGACATTTCTTTCTTCAGACTTTAAAATGGGTAGAATTTAACTATATGTATTCTATTAATTCTCTGTACTTGACATTATACACAATAAATTTTTAATTTGTTTTAGACAAAACAGTAATCGATGACATTTTGCCCTATAGGTAGATATGATTGTTAAATTATATTAACTTAAATAGAGTCTGCTATCTAATACAAATGTGTACTTTTGAGTCATTAGCGAGAAGTTATTACCTTTTTAATATTATTATTTTGCCATTATATAGAGCCATCTTACGCCACGTAACATAAATTACTAAAAATGGCTGCTTCCATGCCTCTTATTTCTGGTGAGTGAAATATTATTTTTAAATATATATACATAGTAATAGTATAACTTTTATGTTGGAAAAAATTTAAAGTTATTACCGTATAGATAGCTGTACTACTAAGTTATACTGTATTAATTACAAACTAAATGACGCCAATATTAAGCAGCACTGTTACTAGTAGTACTAGTGTTATAATATAACGATAGGAGAGGAGTATTTTTACATCGGAAGTTGTAAGAACTTGGCTAGATTCTGACTTGCAAAGCTTTTGTCAATGTAAAAAATTCAAGGTGACAGAAGGTCATTGCCAGTACATTGAAGACATAAATTTTGCATAAAACTAATGCCCAGTTTTTCTTACAGTACTAATACTATAGTAATATATCAGATAATTAGGAGACCTAAGGGTGTGCTCTGGCACTAGTATAGTCTCCTGTCATACACAATATAATATAACCTATTCAACCACCCTATTAGAAAAATAAAACTGTGTTAACTAGAATTACCAGACACATCTCAGTAAAACTGGGATTGTCCCAATTCATATCCTTTTTTATCCTGATCAAATCAGTAAAAGTATTATCCCAATTGCTTTTTACCTCAATGTGAGTTTGTTGCATATGTTTTGTCATTGTACATGGCCCTTTTACATTTTACTATGAGAATCACCTGACAAAGACAGGTCATATGATACAGAGGTCCTTCCCTCTGCTACATTTTCTTAACTAGTCATTGGGTAGGTGCATGAATTGAGATTTGAAGACTTGTCTAGCTGCAAGAAAGAAAATGAAAAAACAACATTATTATTTTATCTTATTATTATTTTAACCAGATAAATTTTTTATAACTTTTGTGTATGGTTTTAAAATGCAATGCAATAAATGTAAGATTATTTAGCAAGTGGTAAAAAATGTTTTATTGTAATTTAAACTGTTTCAGAGCTATTACATTGTTACTCCATATGGAAAAAAAAGTCCCATTTTTCAAGTATGGAAAAACCTTAGTCAAAAATTCACCCTAAAAATCTGTTAGCTTTACTACTAGTAACAGAGCACTATTTTGATGGCTTGAGTGACTTATCCATCAGTCACTATGCCAAGATCCTTTACATCAGTCATACAACTGAGTTGGTTCTCATACAAGTTAAATGTGTTTTCCAAATTATAATAACCTAAATGCTTTATCTTTACCTAGCACCTTACTGTAATTAAAGGTCATTTGCCAAATATTTGTCCAATTTGCCAATTGATCCAAGCCATTCTGTAGTACCTTAATATCCTTGATAAATCTAGAAATACCCAAGAATTTAATGTAATCATCAAACTTTGCTAATTTACAAATTATGTCCCTAGCAATATCATTAGTGTAAATAAGAAAGAACAAGGTCAAAGCACTGAGCCCTGAAGTATTCCATTTGTCTGTGCAAAGGAAGATGCTGGAAAATAGTCTTAATTCTCACTAGTCCGCCCTAGATCTTCCCAAACTCAGCCTCAGAGCCAACAGAAGAAAAAGCATCAGACCTCATGTAAGACTCTACCTTTCTGTGTATAAGGAACTGTATGTCCTTCGCAGAAGGTGCCCCCTCCCAAACGCTCAGGTAACTTTAGACTCATGACGTTGTAGAGGAGGGACATCAGGCAACTCCATGTGTGATATGTGATATCCGATTATTCGGAAAATGTCTCAAAAAATTTTTTTTTATTGGAAAATCAAGAAAATAAACAATAAACTTGAGCTCCATGAAAAAGATCTAAAATAATACAAAAGAAAACATTGCAAATGTAGTGAAAGCATGAATAGAAACCCACAGTAAACACATAAGTGTCTTCGTAATAATTTACTGTTGAGAAAAGGAGCTTATATATGGACAGGTATAGCAGGCACATTGACATAGGTGGAGAGAGTCACAAGATTAAAATCACTAGAGGCAACATAGTGGGGTATAAAGACTGAAGCAGGTGAGGTAGAATTCATGCCAATGCTTGGACATTAGTGTGTTTTGGAAGGTATTGTAACGAAGCACTAGACTAGTGAGGCCTCATTTGGATTATTGGTGGAGTCTTGGTTTCCTTACCCAGAGAACAAACATGTTGGAAAGATTGTAGAGATGGAATAATAAAATTATATATGATATAAATAATTTAAGCTATGAATAAAAGCTTAAATTTTTTGTATTTGTTTTTTTTCCAGAATATAAGTAATTTGAGGTTACTTCATTCAGGTGTTCTACATTGTTAGGGGTTTGTGCAGTCATACTATGGGTAGTCTATCTAAACAGTGGAAGAAAAACATTGGAAATATGAACTTGAATAATATGGATAATAGAGTTATACTATGGCAGCCTAATGTAACTGAAGACATTTGTTCTTCAACAAAACTATTTCTCAGCTACATACTTCCAGAACAGCTTGGTTGATGATGTACAGGGTACTGTTAGTTTGGATTATTTAAATGGTTTGCTAGATGCTGGCCAGGCATATGTGTGAGAAGGGGTAACTTAGGTTGGATCTGATGTTCAATTGTTTTCACAGATACTTATCCCTTGAGGGTAAGTTGAAAGATTGAGGTATGAAAAATATATATAAAACACCAAGGCCATACAAGGTTTTTCCCAGGGTCTTGAAGGAGATTAAAGATCTGATATGAGAGTGGGCAGCTTCCTTAGGATTGGAGAAATGTTTATGGTTTAAGCTATGAATAAAAGCTTAAATTGAGTATTTTTTCTGTGGCTTATGAATCTTCACCTTCTTTATTGGTTGTAACTAGTTCATCTGATTATCTGGTCCTGCCACCTTTGCCAGATATTACTGTGCATGCAAGGAGATTTGCAGATTAATTGAGGGAGGGTGCTGTCATGCCTTGTCTTTCCATCACCTGGAGAACCCTTATTTGGACTCTCAGAGGTGAGACCTTCTACTTCCTATTTGGGGCTCTACACAAGATGCCACTTTTCATCTTAATTTCAATTTTTCAGAATTCGTCTGTCACTTACAACAGTTTTGTGTTTTTGTCATATTTGCAACTATTCTCTAAGGCCTATCATAGATCCCCTGCTCAAATTTTGGAGGTTCTTATTCATTAATTGACTTTCACTTTGTTCAGGTTATTGGCTTCTGCTATCTCCTTGGTATTGTGGTTTCTTCTCACCCCTTCCCTCCATTTGGTAGAACTGCACACTCAAACTCTGTTATCAGTAGCTGAGAGAGCTGGGTTTGTTATCAAAAAAGAGAAGTCTATTCTTACTCCCACACAGTACCTCATCCATTTAGGGGGGTGTTTTTCAAACACCAAATTGTTCTCCTTGTTTGTCATATTCCAGGTGACATCCTTCTTTGGAAGTTTATCAAAGGAAATTGTTTACTTATCATTAATGGTCTCTCAGACATGAATTTAACCCTCCACATCTAACTGTGCCATGTTTCTCAATTATTTGACAAAGGTTTTGGCACCTTTGTCTGCTACCTTGTGTAAGGCTGCCTTATCAGCTACTTTTTGTTTTTTTAAGAGAAGAAAAGTTTTGAGTTTCTGGTTTTGTTATTACTTTTGAAATCATTTTGGGTTATCTGTCCTTGTTGTATTTTCCTGGTTCCTAATTGGGATATCACAGTGGTTCTCCATGCATTAACACATTCACTTTTTGAACCTTTGATGTCATGTTCACAATATCATCTTTCACTTACAACATATTTCTTGTGTTATTGGCTAGAGAACATTGACATTAAGTGTTTGCACTTCATGTTCTCAGGATACTGTACCATTCCAACTATGTTCTGTTGAATCCAAACAGAACCTTTCTCCCTAAAAATGCAACAGCTAGGGAAGGAGGTATGGCTTTCTCTCAGATTCATCTTCCTTTCATTTCCCATTTATATGACCATTTGATCTGGAATGTTTTTTGTGCCCTGTTCTGGCTCTCTGATGTTATGTGGCATGCATTGAAACATTTTGGGGCTCATGTCACCAGTTATTTATTCACTGCGATCCTTTGGTATCATGTAAATTATTCCCTGTCACTTTATCAAGTTGGATTCATCAGTTGGTTTGGTCTTTCATTGGAGGAGCAGAGACTTCTTAGGGACTCGTGTGATCAAGTTCAACATATATCGATACCCCTGGCAGCTTGGTTGCATTACCTGCAGGAGAGAATTGTAAAAGCTGGTATGTGGATCACACCTCACACTTTTATATTGCACTGTTTACAGGATTTAGCAGTCTCCTCCTCAGGTGGGTTTCAGCTACCCTCCATGGCTATTCTACATAGCATGGCTTGATTGGGACAAGATGCAAGTAACTTCATTCCCTTTCGAGGGACCTTCTCATCATTCTCATGTGTATTCCATTCAGTGGCGAATGTTGCCTGGTCAGATAGGCTTTTACAAATCTACACCAGCTACCAGTAGACTAATAACTAAATTCCTGGTAGCAATGAGTTCTGTTGAGGTGGGGTGTTCCATAAGACTGCCTTGGTGCTTTCTGGGTGGTGAACAATTTTTCCATATCAAATATAATATACAATACTGGAATGCCACTCATGGACTATCATGAGTAAAGCATAAAAGGACTTTGACCATCCCTGCTAACCCCAACATTGGACAAATCGGAGTTGGTTTGCTTTTCAAAATATGGAATGTGGTTCTCTTGTTGCACTGTGTCTGAAGCATCATTCGTCAGGACTCCCCGATGTGATTCACTCCTCCCCCCTATTTCTAGTGGAGCAAGGGAGTTCTTAACACACTCAGTTTCCAGTCACTGGAGTGGTGGACAGAAATCTGTTCCTCCTGAGTGAGGTTTGTACTCTTTATTTTACTCAAGAAGAAGAAGGCAAAGCTGTATACCCTCTCACCCTTAACCGTGGATGGTTTTTCCCAGATTTTGGGTGGGGAGCCGGTCCAGCCTTCTCTTAATTCCGGTTCTGAGATGACACTTTGCTATCCAGTTGTGTGAGCATGGCCCTTCTCTTACTTTCCTTGATCATGAAAGAGGGCCCCCGACTCCTCGTAATTCTGCACACGGAACATCACATTCATGAGCCATTGGTTGAATTTAGTTTGTTCCACATCATCCTCCTAATTCCAGGAGCAGGAGATGTTACCTTGCCTCCCAAATTGAGAGTTAGGATTTCAGTTCGAATCCCAGGCCTGAGGATCTCTGTTTCTTCAGGTCGAGTGAGGCTTGAATTGGCTTTGTAATTCTGAGTTCAGTTTGTTGCATTCTGAGGTTCTTCAGGTTGGGGGAAGCCTTGTATAGTTGGATGTTGCTTGCCCTTCCTTCGTAATTCTGTTGGCTTGAACATGACATTCTATAACTTTCAGGTTGGGTATCCTGGGCCTATAATTCCGAGTTTGGTTTTTTGCATTTTGTGTTTGTTCAGGTTGGTCCCCTTAGGTATTGCTTGTCTTCTCCTTGTAATTCTGGTGGCTCAACATGTAATATTCTGTAACTTTCAGGTTGGGTTCCTTATCATATTCCTATTATACAATTATATTATATTGTAGTCCTCATGCCCTAGCTACTACATCTTGGATTTAGCTTTGCATCCACAGCCTTATAATTCCAACGATGAGACGTGGAACCTTTTCTTTGTGATTGAGGCTTGAATCAATCTCATGATAATGAACAATGTTGACTTTGTAGCCATTTGGCCTTTACCAACCAACATTAGATATCACTTTATCTGGGCGAAGAGTATACCTGTTCCAGAAGTATTGCTAACCCCCATTAGTGTGCTTTATTATATCTCAATTTTGCACACCTGTTTTTTATGCAGATCCTTTCTCTGTTGATCTTGCCCTCACTATCCTCTCCACCTGGTCAATGTGGGATTCTTGCTAAAGTGTCAGAAGAGTTGTGTTTTGGAAGTTTACATTGTCCTTCACCGAAATATTAAGGGTGTCAAGGATTGACTTTGGATATGTGGCTCAAGATTTGTTTTTAGTCTGTTAGAGTTAGTAACTTATAGAATGATTTCTGCAATGATGAGTTTGTTGAAAAATTTGCTATATGTACATATAAACGTGTAAGGCTAAATTTTCTTGGATTGGGGATTTTTTTGCGATTTGTTTAATGAAAGAGTGAACTCAATGAGCTGAGTGACTTTTTATGGCTGCATGTTTTCTCACTTATATAAAACTGTCTTTTTATGTATCTAACTTGTAACTGTATATTTATATTTTTCAGTGAGAGGTAGTGATGGACTTCATTTAACTTATGGACCTCCCAATTATAATGAATATGAAACATTTGAAAAGTAAGTTTGTAGATTCAGCAAGCTATATATATATATATATATAGTAGTATGTTTATGTGATACAAGGTTGAATATGCTATACTAAAACAATTTGCAAAACTGTAAGTCACATAACAATCACAGCTGATATAAAGTCACAGTGGAATGGCATTTATCAAGACATTTGTATTTTGACATTGACATTTTATGTAGCATAATGCCACAGACAATTAATTTCTTGTGGGGGAGGATATGTAACAGCTGTTTCCAAAGCAAAATATTCATACACTCGGATCATAAAGATGTGTTGTTGTTGAGGTCGTTGTCAGATAGAATATGACCAGACATGGTAACGTAAACTGTAATAATATAGTGAGGCTCTAAAATCATGTTAATATACTATCTTCAACTTTCTGTATATTTAGAAAGTTGCCTCTAAGTTATCTGTTACTATGTTTGCATTGCCAAGATTTCATTTTACAAAAGGATAGTTATCCTTAACATGCTTTTCCATTATGCAAAGGTTTTACTGAAAGCAACTATGTACAAGTTATTCACCAAAATGTGATGTGACCACTAAAGTAAAATATGTTTCCTGTTGGAATTGTGTGAAATGAAATCAACAGACATTTGAAAGCAATGTTGCCACATAATTTGACAAAATTATAATGATAAATTTATACATCTTGTGATTTGCTAACACTCGGTACCAGTTTTAGGTATTTTGCTGCTCTAGGCTGGATTTTAAAATTCTGCTTTCTGCAGAACTCCTCCATCATTATCATTGATAAACACATATATATATATATATATATAAAATTACACAAATAAAATGTTGTAATTTCTAGTAATCTTTTACTTTATCAGATCTATCCTCATCTTTCTTTGAACTAGTTAGATGTAGAAGAACTTTATTTTTTGTATCTTTTAACTACAAAGGTACAAAGTACTTCTTTGAGATCTGATGACTTCAGTTTATTATAATATTGTTTTATATTTATGTTTATTACCTTACAGTGTTTCCAGGACAGTAAAAGATGTAAAGTGAATGCAACATAGTCAATTGTATTTAAAGTAAAATTAATATATAACTTTTCTTGATTTCACTACCCTAGACAGCTGTTTATTTGTCTGTGTAAGTGTTTATTAATATAATTTACTTATTCATGTTATCAAAACCACTACAATTAAATATATAAATTGCAAAACTTTGTTTTCTCTAAAAATATGTGTGCTTCAAAACTTTTTGCAATAGGGTATGATAGGTATTATTATTTAAAATATATGATGCAAAATAATAAGGTTTTAGGATACTCTCATTTAGTTTTAACATTATTAAGGTTTTAGGATACTTTTATTTAGTTTTAACATTATTAAGGTTTTAGAATACTCTTATTCAGTTTTAAAATTATTTTTTTGTAAAATAAATTTAGCTCACTGCAAGCTAATGAACTAATGCTTAGTGAAATAACTTATAAATGTACATTAAAGTCATTATTCCATATTAGAATGTGTATATGTGCCTATGTATTAGCTGCATTTTTAATTCTCAAAGATAATTTCAAATGTTGTGTCACATTTTGAAGAATATAAAGTCTGACACATTTATTGTTTGTCTCAATGACATTTTTTGTTTGGAAAGTTTATGCTTTTGCTCACAAATGATTCTGCAGTGACATTTTTCAGATATACATGTATGTAGTAACGAGCTTCACTAAGTGTCCACTTATAAACTTGTATTATATGTTATAAGATTTAATGTAGCATTCTTTTTTGAGATTATATGTAGAAATGTATAGCAGTGGCCTTCACAAGGTACAGGCATTTATTAAACACCAGAAATTTTTAAAATGTGTCATTGTAGTTCAGAAATCTGTAGATACATAAGGCTACATTTCACAAGTTATAGACATTCACAAGTGTGTTTTAAACTTGAAATGTATCATGTTCAGATGTCAGAATATGATAAATGTACATAAATGTGTACTAAATTTGAAGATCTTTAAACTGAGCTTTTTTAAGTATTATTCTGGTGATGTATGTATCTTTTACATAGTTCTATAATGATATTTGGTGTTTATTTCAATATAACAGGGATACTAGTAAAATATGTCGTGTAATGGCATTCAGTCAAGATGGAAAGTACTTTGCTTGGAGTAATGGATCACAGTAAGTATATTTCTTAGGTTCAAGTATTATGATTAAAACTGGGAAGGATGAATCACCATTGTTGATGCTTAATACACCAGAAATGCTACTAATAAAACATGTATCATTTCTTGCAAAACAAAACTTTGAAGTATTAAAAATAAGTATTAGCAGTGTAAATGCTTCACCTTTCCCAAGCTTTGATGTTATTTAGCCTTCATTTCAATAACGTATTATTAATTAAGAAATCTTATAGATATATTGCTAGTTTTCTTTACTGTCAAACTTAAAACTAAATACAAATCTAAAGAGTTTTTAGACTCAGGCATATCTGTTCCTTGTATGACTAGGAAGCTAGGAAAACATTTCAGCTGTTACAACTCTACCAAAATGTATTGTTTCTATAAACCTCAACTTGTGGAAATCAGTTCTTGTGTAATAAAAATCAAAATAACATAAATGAATCCAACCATAATAAGAAATACTAAAAATAGAATGAAATTGTATTATTTTTTCCCTAATCAGGGTATCAGGATACATAAGAGTGCTTCATTCATCTGTTGTGCTGCTATTTCAGCTATCATGCATTGTAACTTACTGCTTGATATGTGATTTTTTTAAGCATAAGGATAAGTTTTAGTGGATGTTAACTATGACTCATTTGTTAGGTTTTGACGAAAGCCTTTACTACATAAGTACTCTTCTTGTTGAGACTGTAAGCCAATTTTTAGCTTTTGCTTTTTGAAATCTAAACCAATTATTTACGAAGTAAATAATTTTCTGTTTTATTTTACCAAAAATTAGTTTAAATTTTACTTGAAAGATTCTTATTACATAGTTTTTTTCTAAGTGTTGTGTTTGCTAAATGAATAATTTATAAGGTGGCCATAATGTCCTTTGGCCACTTTGCAGTGCCAGAACTGGGTAATGCTACATACAAAGGTAAAAATTGGTAAACATGGTTGTCAAGCACATGGTAGATGAGATGAGCTTATAAAAATAAATTTATCAACTTGGACACCATGGGGTGTAACTTTAGTCATAATTTGCATGCTTAATCAAATAAAAAGAAATGCTGAAATAGGCTTTTATCTCTTTGATGCTAGCTACAAGAACTGTGAATATGATTATACAAGAGAAGACAGATCTCAATCTGGGCAGATTACTGGTTTTGGGGGCACCTCAAGGCTCATGTTTAACAGAATGCTATTCAATCACTAACTGTGCTGAAGGATGCAATCCAACATGAAGTTACTTATGTTCCTCAAATCAGGCTGTAATCATCTGTTTCCAACATTGTCTTTGATTGGATGCTGTTAGTTAAGAATGAGAGAGGATACATTGAGCAAATTGTGTAAAAGTGGAAACATTTGTTAATTTATGTTAATTGGCTCATTTTGTCTCCCATGTGCTGATAATCATATGTCCCAATTTTTACCTTCATATACATTGTACTATTTCCATTTATGACAATGCAAAGTAGTAAAGGACTTTATGGCCAGGCTGTACGGACTACATGTGTACGTATATAGTTGATTATTTGTCATCTGGATCATTATCAACTTCATTATTATATATGTTCTGAGTCTTAGATTTGTTTAAAATGAGAAGAATAATGTATATTTTAAATATTTTTCTTTTCTACTTTTTTCACTATTGATCTCTTTCCACCTACCAATATTTACTCTTTCTAAAGAGAAACCATTAAAAAAAATTAAAAGATTTGTTAGTCGTTAATTATAAGAAACTTAGTTTCTGCTTCCATTTAATTTCTGATAGTTACTTACCTTTACTCACAGTTACAGCTATTCTTGATTTGATTGCCCTCTAGTGTGCAAATTTTTGCTTGCCACTAGTTTTGAACTCCAACCTAATTCCACATGTATACCACTTGGTCCAACTGCATTTAAGCATGCAAATTAGTATGTGACACACCCTCCTATCACAGCTGACTCCCTCTATGCAGTTGAACCCTATTTTCACCTCTTGATTTGGTACAACTGTGTTCACATCTAGTGCTTGATTTTCAACTATATTTCCTTTAGTGCATTTTTGATAGTCTGCAGTTATTTTGAGTTTTACTTTTCAAAGTATTGTTTTTTGAATCCATGTCCGAGTTGGATTTAATTTTGATTGTGAATTCTCTTACTCATTCAATTTTGATATTGCGTTTATAATTTATGAATTCACAATTTACCATCATGACGACAATGGCTACTGACAGTAACGAGGATTACCAACCCGTGAGAATGGCTGCAGGGTAATTTTATTTGCAGATTAAATATTGGCAATAGTTAGACAGAAGATGGTTTCTTTCATGTGGTCCTAGGGGTCTCTCAATCAACAGGTGGTTATATCATTGCTTGAAGATTTCAATCAGATGACAGCCTTTCCTCTCCCCCTTCCTTTGCTATTCAGGTATGTTCCCAGGCTATGGAAATACCTAGACCACCTTTTCGACTTTATTTAACAATTATGTTTTGTTTTGTCTTTTTCACCAGTGTCATGTGATCCCTCCTCTTCCTTATTATCTGAAGCATCTAGTTCTGAATTTGTGTTCTTTCTCCCTTCACCTGAAATTGGGGTCTATGCAGTCAGTTTTGAAGAGCAATTACATGTGGTGTTTAGCATGTTGTGCCCCCCACATACTACAGAAACTCATGCATTTGCTTATCAATGTGCGGCAAATCCATTTTTATATAGTCAACATTTGGATTCTCTTCTTCCCCTTTGGAGTTCGTACCCTGATACTTCATTGTGTTTTTCCCAGGCACAATTTGCCTGACTTTGTTTAACCCTTACAACATGCCTTCGTCATATGTTGTATATCCACCTGTTGTCCAAGGCTTTCCATCGTTCTCCTGAGGATTTTTCGGCAGAATCCTGTCTGTTCTGTCCCTTTACACTTGGCTCCTGAGCTGCTGGCCTCAATTGGGTCAGAATGCATTATTAACACTTATGCATCCCCCGCCTCCATGGGTTGCCAGACACTTTGGAGTCTTGTGTGGAATCTGCCAGATTACATACTTCCCTATCTTCCTGATTGTTCCAACCACCCTCATTTCCCTCTCCAATCCTCCTCCTTTCTCCCCTTTACTAGTTCCTTCTTCCTGAACCATGTCTTTATGTCATACCATTATTCACTAATGTTCTGATAGGTGTCAGCAGTACTGGTGACCACCAAATAGTTTCATGTCTGATGGAGTCCAGACTACCTTGTTTATCAGGGGTGTGGGAGAATTTTACCACCAGTCTTTGGGTTCTCCGAGTTTTGTTGGGAGGCCTCTCCCTTCTTTTCCTATCACTTCCTCCCTTATCCCATGTACCAGTTCATTTTCTCCCCTCAAGATATTGTCTCTCACCAGCATCTCTCAAAAGTGGATGAGCAACTCCCATCTGAATCATTTTCTCGATGTGCCTCAATTCACCATGGAATTCTACCTATCTCTCAGATAGGCTTTTTGTCCAGGGATGACAAGATTTGATGTATCCAATACTTATCTTCACATCTCTATTACTCATTATCTATATTTTGTCCATGAGAAACATGTTTATCATTTTTGTGGTCTTTTTTTGGGGGGCTGGCATCAGCACCTTATGTTTTCTATCAGATGGTCCAGTCGTTTGCCCGATTACTAGACTTTTGAGGACTTAATTTTTGTCATTATATGGATGATTGGCTTCTTCTGGCTCCATCATTCATGGAGTCTTCCACCCATATTCAACTTCTCAAGGATGGTGCTCAGGTGGGTTGGATTATCAAATTGGAGAAGTCCATTGTCATCCCTAATCAATATCTTGTTCATCTGGCAGTGTTTTTCAACTCACACCTCAGTCAAGACCAGCCTTATCCTCTTTGTCTGCGAGCCATGGAGTGTTTGATTCAGAAGGCATGATCAACACTTCTCTCCCTGCTCGAGAGATTCTGTCTCTTTTGGGGACTTGAGCATTGCTGAAGGTTCTTATACTTTTGTTCTATGTCCACATGCATGCCTTACAGTGGTTACTACAAGATCAATGGAACCTCATCAGGGACTCTTTGGATTTCCAGATTTCCCTTCATTCCAACTTCCTATGATAGTTAGACAGGGACAACACTACAGTGGGTGTACCTATTCCTCCTATCTGGATATCCATATTTTTACAGATGCCTTGATGTAAGGTGGGGTGGCCTACTGCAATACCCAGAAAATTTCAGACTTTTGGTCTCAGGGGGAGTTAGGTCTTCACATCAACCTTTTGGAACTCCTTGTTGTTTGTCGAGTGATGGGTCATTTTCTATCATGCGCCCAATGCATGACAGTGATGATTCATTCCAACAACTCAACAATTGTCTCTTACATCACCAGACAAGGGGGCACTTGATCCAAGTCCCTATGTTCCCATACTCTGGGATCACAGCCATCTAATTTGTTTGCTAGTTTGTCACATACCAGGTGCTCTAAATGGTGCTTTTGACCTTCAGGTACTCAGATGACTATGTTCTCAGTTGGATACTCCCCAACTAGATGCATTTGGAACCCATTTGAATACCAAATTTCCTCTTTTTTTTTGGTTCCCAGTTCCACATCCTTCAGCACTGGCTGTCAATGCATTCAGCCAGGAGTGGAGAACCTTTTTCTTTATGCATATCCTCCTATCTCCCTTCTTCCATGTGTAATTTCTCTCATCCAATCCACTTTGTGTCAAGCCCTTCTTGTTGCTCCTTACTGGGCGGTGCAACCGTGGTTCTCGATCCCTCTTCAAACAACCTCAACCAGGGGTGCTTCATCCCTCTGTTCCCACTCTCTGGCTTCATGTATGTATTTTGTCAGGTCCATTGCGAGGGGCTCAGGACTATCCACACATGTAGCATCATTGTTAGCACATGTTAGCTCATTCTGTCTGTTCTTCTTCTATGTCCATATATTAACATAAGTGGAAAATTTTCCATCATTGGTCTATCCAGCATAGATTCTCTCCTTCCTCAGTAATCAGAATTGTTTACATGGATATTTGACAAGGGTCTGTCCAAACAATGATTGTGGGATATGGAGCAGCCCTGTCCTCTACCTTCTGGTTTTCCCGTGTGTTTTCCCATCCTGTTATATCCCTTTCATTCCAGTCTATGCATCTCCATTGTCCTCTTCATACCACTCACTTGTCAGATTGGAATCTCCATGCCCTTTCCTTTTCTCCCTTTGAACCACTAGCATCATATTCCTTATACCACCTTTCTTCTCCTGTTTTCTTGTGGGTGTCATAGGTTGGACTTGTTTACCATCGATGTCCACTGCATTTTGTACCACAAAACCTATGTTCTTTTGTATCCAGACTGCTCCTTCCTCCCCAACACATCAGCTGCCCATCAAGGTACTTTTGCCTTCACTCATATTTCTCTTCCATCCATATCCCACAATTACTCCCGCTATGATCCATATTGGCTCCTGCATCCTTTTTGTGCTTTAAATGTGTTACCTGTCATGCACGACCCCTTCCGTGGTTCATGCTCCTATTTGTTTATCAATTGGAATCCATCCATTTCCCGTGATATTTTGCCTATCACCCTTACAGGTTGGGTTCATCATGTTATTCGTACTGCATATTTCTCCCTTTTGCCTGAATCTTCCCCATTGTTTTGTGTTTCATCCCATCAGATTTGTCACATCACATTGTCCATGACTGAAAGAGATTATCCAGGCTGGCACACGGACCACTTCTGACACTTTTGTGTCACATTAACTACATCATCTTGTGGTTTCCTGCTTAGCTGGATATTGTTTTCTTCCTGTGGCCATTCTATGCAAAGATGGTGTAACTATTGGTTGGTAAGTTTTTTGTTTTATTTAACTAAACAATTTCTTTCAGAGGCCTCCTTCTCACGTTATGGATCCCAATCTGTGGTGAGTGGTGCCTGTCCAGGTATATTATTTTTAGAATTCTGCACTGTGTTATCTGTTAGATCTATCATGCTCACTATTGAAATGGGGTATTCCACAAGAGCACTTGCAGGTTCATCCTTTCAGTTTATTGCATCATAATTGGGTTTGTACTGGACCTTACACTCATAGACTAACATGAGTAAAGCAGACAGTGATTGCTGCCCATCTCCAATGTTCCATTGATTATCAGAATTGGGAATAGTCTGCTTTTCAAAATAGGGTTTTATGTTTACCCAATGCACTTTCTCTGTTGATGTTTTCCTCTGGACTCTCCAATGCATTTCTTTCCCCATTCCTCCAGTGGAGTATGGGAGTCCTTACCATTTACCACCTCCTAGCCTCAATAAATTATATAATATCACCATCAAGCCTAGAATGATTTTTTTTGTGGCATGATAGTACACATTTTAAATTACTAAGTATTTCAACTAGGAATTATTATTAGTTATACTATTGCAATTTTTTTCTCTTTTTCTAGAGTTAAAGTAATATCTCTACCATCATGCTCCCCTGTTCTCCAGATTGCCAAACCTAAGACTACATGCTTGCAGTTTTCACCTACTGGTGACTTTATCATAACATGGGAACCTTATTCTGGTCAGTAGTAAATATACATAGGAAGATAAGGACAGAATTTTTAATGTTTCAAAAAGTGTAAAAAAAAACACTTTCCTTTAAGTTCTCTATTCATAGTTAGCATTGACATAGTTTGCCATTTGGAGTATACTATATATATTCATTTCTAGACTTATCCAAAGCTTTTGAATTTAAAAGTGATTTTTATTGTACCATGGACTTTAAATGTGTACTTAAAAGGTTTTGTATGTAGTTTAAAATTTTGTAGTAACACTGGTTTTATAAATTTGTTTCTAGTTTTAAGGCTTTTCCTTGTTAGAGATTAGAATAAGCTAAATTGTAAACAATGTATTACTTAAAATATAGTCAAATGCATAAGATACACTTTCCGTTTAATATACTTAAGAAACCACAGTGTGATATGGTTTTAAATCATATGATTACATATTACGTAATGATAAAAAAAAATCATCCAGCAACAGGCACCATTAAAATATTCTACAAGACTTTAAATGTTAATGAATTTTATGGAAAATATATACTGCAGTACATTTTGATTGAGCACCTTGTAGGAAAGTACATTATTAAGCAGTGTGATCACCTCCTTTAATTATTTTCATGAATTTGTCTGACATATGTATAGTTGTGTTATTAATACTTAAAAAAGCAAGTTCTTAAGTATGGCAATTTCAAGGTCTTTTTCGAACTTCATCTGTTCACCAGCCACAATGATTTATAATTTTTGTATCAAAATTCTGTAGAAAATAACACATTAGGAAACTAAACTTACAATAACATTGTTATAACTGTATAAATTAGTGTTTATACAAGATAGAAAATTTAACAAAGAAATAGAAAATTTTTTTACTGCAATATAATTGACATAGCCAAACAATATTTTGTTCCTATGTATGTAATTTCTTTTGAAATATTAAAATACTAAAACAATCACTGTTGTATAATACACAATTAAAATTTTATTTGAAAAAATGATCAATGGTCATAAAAGACACTACAACTTTTGATGTCGTTCACTTCATCCTCAGGAGTGTAAAAAAAACAAATGCTGTACAACATATAAATACAAAAAGCCATGGTCATGTGACTACTAGTTCACATATTTAAAAAGAATTGTGCCACCTACTTACTTTTTGATTTTCTAACCCTTCATCCTTATTTAGAATTTAATTATTTTTACTGTGTTTCATTCTTTCTATGGCTTCCCTAATATTATTCAGTTGAGCCAGAATAACAGTTTATTCCCACTGTATGACATGACCAGTATAATTTGCATGTTCAGCTAGTGCAGAGTTTTCATTTTTGTTTTTCACATTTTCCTTGTGTTCATTTACTCTAAATTTAAAGTTTCTTCTAGTTTTACCATATACACCATCAAATTCACCTTCAAAACAGATACTGCAAAGTTTAGGAATTGTGATGGTCTTAATCTTTGAAAGTTTGTGCTGAGACCTAGTTGTATAAAAGCTTAATTATAATATATTGTGTTTTAGTTGTTATAGAAAAAAATTGTTTCATTTCAGCTATAAAAGAAAATCCCAGAGATAATTCAAACCTTCATATTTGGGAAGTAAAATCTGGAACATGTTTGCACTCTTTTATCCAGAAGAAACAATATTTATGGTAAGTTTTCTGTACATTAAAAGTTACAATTATACCAAAAGAAATTAAAGATGAGTTAATTCTAACAGTTTCTTTTACACTATTGATATGTTGAGAGTATGCATTTCAGTATAAAATGAATATTTCTGTGCAATTTGAGTAAGAAGTTTAACTTTCTGAATCATATATTAATGGAAGGATATGTATATGGTGTACACTTAACTTAAACACTTTTTTCGTGTCTATTGTACAGGTATCCACAGTGGAGCATAGATGAAAAGATTTGTGCAAGAAATGTCAACAATGAAGTTCATTTCTTTGAGAATAATGTCTTTAGTGAGTTTATTTTGCTAAGATTTGGCTTACTTTTACCCTATTGCTATGAGTTTTCCTATGGTCAGGGGTCAAAGAGCATGTCATCATGTTTGTAGACTTGCATTCAAAATTTTATTGAACTACTATTTTATGAATGTATGTCAATAAGTTTGGTATCAAATTGTAGATTATAATTCAAATGTTAGTATTATACATCAGTTAATTTCTTAATTTAAAAGTAAATATTAAAAAAATCCTAAATATTGATTTTTGTGTGTTACGTGGTATGTTGAATGCAGCATTGGTTCATATTAGATGTTTGTGATGTCCAAATACAATGTCTATAGTTTCTTATGAATTAAAAACTCAAATTACTGACATTGATAAGCTAGAATATAAAATAAGAACCCCCTCTCTTTTCTATTTGCTGAGATATCACTATATATATAGCAAATCAAAGACAGTGATCCCAACCATTTCTTACATTTTTGGAAATACTTCCTTACATACACCCGCTTCATTCTCTCTCAGCTTTGTAACCAAACACAAGCTCAAAATTTTCCCCAAGTGGTTTTCTCAGGCTCTTGAAGGTGGAAAGTTCCCAAGATTATTTCATTATTTCTTGGAAGGATGGGGTAAGTGAAAATGTTGTTCAAAAAACAATATTTTTTTTAGACCCCAATACAGTTTAGTTAGTAGATCTGATAAATTACAGTGGAATTCTGCGATATTGATAGAGTAATTTATACTTTTTTGGTATTTCAAAAACCTAAAAAGTTAATTTGTTCTACATCCTCCACATGCAAAGTTCAGCAAGGCTTAGCAAGCAAGGTATGGCATGCCAGGTACAGCAAGTGAGTACAAACTTCTTTACAATCGTAAGTAGTAGAGATCGTTGTTTTCTATATTATTTATTGTTCTTTTTTAAGAAAATAACTGTAATTAAGAGCTTATTTGTAAATATTAATAATATATCTACATATATGTAATGTATTATAACCAAAATGCAACTTTTATTTTACAAAATACTGGTTCACTAGAACAAAGCCAAAACAGGTCACTTTGTAAAGGCCAGTTTTATACTATTGGATACAATAGCATGAGTGCATATAGTATGCTGTGTCATTGCACCTTTTGTAATGATAGTCCGAAATGGCTGAAAGGTCAATAAAATAAAAGTAGTAAATATATATATTGATGTATAATTTTATGAGATTTAAGCTATTTAGACTAAACATTTGTGATTTTCTGTTATAACCTGTGGTTATTTTAGAAGGAAAAAAGCCATGCAGAGATACAGTAGTGAAAATAAAGATAAAATATAAAGTTTTTCTTTCTGAAAAAAACATTTGATAATTATCTGGAAGTTATTAGGAGATTGTAGAGATTTCACATGTGAAATTTGACAATTTTCTGATGCATAAAAGTATTTTTAATCTTAAAATCAAAATTACTCTGTATGATGGATAGTCAATATTCGAAAAGAAAAAATGTGCTAACAAATCATTATTTACAAAATCTTAAAACTTAATTTTAAAAATCTGATATTTTGTGTGCTAAAGCCTTGTAATGTGTACTGATAATCTGAAAAATTTCTTGAACTATAACAAGCACAAAATTGGTAAGAGGTCTGTCCCTGGGATTGAGACCGTAGCAAGAGAGTTAAAGCCATTTCTAAATTCAACATAGTCTTATTTGTCAAAAACATAACATTAAATAGTAAATTCAAATCTCGGTTTATTTTTCTGTAGATAATTTTCAAGATTAAAACAAAGCATTTCATTATGTTTTAGAGCAAAAACTGAAGTGCAATAGGTAGTTCAAGTTTTGAATTGATGTATGCTTTCCTCACTTCAATCACACTTATAAGTTGTTAATTTTTGTTGATTTTTGCATTGGCTAATGTCAAATGATGTTATTTATTGTTAAAAATTAATTACAAAAATAACATACAAAGAGTTAATCCAGAGCTTTTAGAAACTTGATGATTATGAAATGTTGAAATCTTAAAGATGATCAAAATAGCCATATATGCCATGTTTAGGTTACATCATATAATTTACCGAGGAATGTAGTAAATGTGGTGAGGAAAATCTTATAAGAAGTTTATCCACAAAGATCATAGTATAAATTTAGTGAATGCTGTGCTAACTATTGGATTATGTAAATACATTTTTATCCTGCCATTGATGACGGATAATTTAACCTTCCAGCCACCATAACAAAGAAAATTTTTCTACAAAAAGTGTCAGAGTTTTCTTTGGCACCAGGTCCACCTCCCTATCATATAGCCTGTTATGTCCCTGGGAGCAAGGTAATAACCCTTTTATGTTACTACAAATCAGAATTTTTTTTATTCATTTACACTTAACTTTCCATCACAACTTATCTCAATGATTCATAGTATTTATTTCCCAGCTAAAAGTACAGATTATTCTGAATTTTCTTAATGCACATTTAAGATAATTTACAAACCTTAATGAAATATCATAGATTCACTAGTTTTAAATGTTTTTCTTTTTGTTATTTTTGGCCAAATACTTAAAAATGATTGACTATTTCTGCAATTTTTATGTTTATTTATTTGAAATGTATATCTAAGTGCATGAGCAAATTGTTGCTAAAAATATTCATCATATCAAAAACTGAAATAGGACAGTTGGATAATTAATAAATATTTATTAACTTTATTTGATATCTGGTTTCATAAATCAATACTTAAGAATTTTTTATCACTCACTAATACTAAAATTATTTCTTAATTGTCTTTTATGCTACATAGTTTGACTAGAGACCAATAAGCCTCTAGAGTTTGTTATATTTACTGATTCAGTGAGTGGAAGTTTGAAATGGACTACAACATAATAATGTCTTAATTTACACAATGCTTTAAATTGAAAATATAGTTTATTATTTTGTTGTTCAGACTAATGTATGGCTTGTTATTATGTAAAATATAACTGATTTTAACTAGAAGATGCTATAACATACTGAACTAGTATAAAAGTTTTCACTAATTTGAAAATGTATAACTTTTTTAGAATTAGAAGTTAATTTTTGTGAAATTAATTTCAGTAAGTTTATTTTCTGCTTTTTCTTCACATTTTCTAAATTACTAGTTTAACCATAAAAAGGAATCATGAAACTTATTTTTCATTTAATATGTGTTTCTTTTGTAACATTTCTCAGGGTCAGCCGTCATTTGTTAGGCTGTACAGATATCCTCCATGTGAAGGGAATAGCTCTGTCATTGCAAACAAGAGTTTTTTCAAGGCTGATAAAGTTGAATTCAATTGGAACAAGAAAGGTAGCACAACCTTTTTTCTTTACATATATGACACAAGAAACTGTAAACATCATATCCTAAACTTAATTTTGAGTTCATTCTCTGAAAAAGGAAAATCTTCTTTTTTTTAAAAAACACTTGGATTTTATCAATCTTTTATGTTTACAGAGTATCATGAATGTTGAATTTAAGTATATTCAATGTTAAAACTCTAAGGTATACAGAAGTGTAGTTTGTCTCTGTGTGTTTAAGTGGTTAAACTTATATGCCCCAGATCTATGTGTGTATATATATATATATATATATCCATTGAGGATTTTTATTCAACAATTTATGAAACAAGGAATGTTTTTTGAACTTGTATCTGTACACTAACTTGCTAATACTATGAGAAAAACATAATTAATTCTATACTGAGTGTTTTATGTTTCTGATAATATAAATTTAACAAAGATACAGATCCTATTGTTATTTGCATTGAAATGTAATGCAACTTCCTTTTTGGTTTTTGCAAATAGTTTTCTTCTAAAAAATTATTTTCAAGAACAGGTTCTGACTTTTACTATTTTCCTATAAGAGCGATATCTTTAATTTCTTTGCTTATTATAAAAATGGATATTATTTCATATAAACAACAATTTTTCACCATTTAATAAAAAAAAATAAAGTTCAATACTTAGGAAAAAGTATACAATGGAAGAAAAGTACTTACAATTCCAGGAACCTGGAAAAGGCTGGTCAACAAATTATAAACACACTATGGAATTTAGCAAACAATTTATCAAAACAGACAGCAATAAAAAAACCTTAACTGTCAACTTTAATTTGCTTGTTTAACAAAGTCTTTAAGTTTTGAAGCCTGTTTCTCCTTTTTTTTGTTATTTACCCATCATCTTATGTTATTGTGGTGCTTGTCTTTTATGCTTCTGTTTTGGATTAATTTTGTGTCTGTTTATTTTTATTTTTTATTCTCAAGTCTTAGGCAAATGTTGGCCCAGTTGCATAGCTCTTGATATCATAACTGGGGATCAAAGTTTGAATCCATGCAAAAACCACAAAAAGGCATGATATACAATCTCTTGACATGAATGGTACTAGGTGGTAGGGTGTTGCCATAACTAAAAAATACAGATAATTTTCAGGCTTTATAGAATTTTAACACCATTCTTATATTGTGGCTTTAATGATAGTTTGATTTTTAATATAAAAAAAACTTGTTTAATAATAATAATACATATAATCACAGTTAGTGTCTGATATTATTTTGAGACTTAAACATCCAACTGCTGTATTTCCAGGAACAGGTTTGTTATTGTTAACTAGCACAGATGTAGATAAAACAGGAGCTTCGTATTATGGAGAGCAGTTGTTACATTATTTAGGAACATCTGGAGACACCTCGATAGTTAAGCTTGGTAAGTTTGAGTTTCTTCATCTCTCTCTCTTTCGTTTTCCATAAGAAGAAAACCAAAATATTTGTGTATGTAGAAACACTTCTTTATGAAATCCTGTTTATTAAAAAGACTATTTAAACTTATTACCACTTTTTATATGATATATTACTTATTAAGAAAATATACTTTGTTCTTTTGAAATTTATAACTGTTTTTCATTTTATTAGTCAAATTTTAATGTAAAAAGTTAAGTTGTATGATTGTAAGTTCCTTTAGTTTAAGTAAATAGAAATCCTTGACTGTGCTAAAGATCCTCAATTCATACACTATAAAACTTATTTTCTTTTGTGTTTTTTATTCAGCAAAAGATGGTCCAATCTATAGCATAGACTGGAGTCCAAGATGTAATGAATTTTGTGTTGTATATGGATGTATCCTTTATGTGTTTAGTGATTGTTAAATATATGTCTTGAATTTAAAAAAATACATTTAGTTAGTAGGAATGTTTTTCTTCTAATAATTAGTGAACTTGTAATTTTGAGTTTGTAAGCCACTGAGTAATGTTTGTAAGCCACTGAGTAATGACAAATGTGGTAGATGATACAATGAAACAACTAAAACATCCACTGTACAGAAATAACTTGTAAAACAATGAGGAAAATCTTGTCTAACTTAAATGTAGATTTTGCCTCCAAACCAAAAGCAGTGGTTAAAAAACTGCATAGCAGATGTAGAAAAAGTAGAATAAAATTATAAGTTTTGCAACAGAAATGCTGAAAAAACTGAACACTTTTTTTTATAGAACCAACAGTAATTTATAGTAATTCATATGCAGAGCTGACCTGGTTAATTTCAGGCCTCAGTTTGTGTATGTGCAGTTGGTTCTGTACCATCTTTTCATCAGTTTTGTTTAATATAGTTGCTTTATTTGACCATTACTCTGCATCACCTGAGGGCAGACTGAGTACAGTCTGAAAAATTTCTTAGTTAGGGCAAATAATGAATAGAGCCACTGAATAAAAGAGAGCTTGCTAACTTACAAACTGAGACCTGAAATTAATCAAGAAAGCTCCACTTGAAAGTTAATCTTGGTTCTATTACATCCTTTTTCTTTCTAATATTGTGGATGCACATAAATTAAGAAGTATGTTGTTCAAAAATAACAATATCCTTTTTTTTAAAGCAAAATCCAGGTCAGTGTAGTTATTATGCTTTCCTTAATCCATAATTTATATAGTTATGCCAGCCAAAGCCACCATATTCAACTTGAAGTGTGAACCAGTTTTTGATTTTGGTACTGGACCACGAAATGCTGTATATTACAATAGCCATGGAAATAATATCCTTTTCTAATCTGTTTTCTTTATTGTTGTTATTAAACAAAGTACTTTGAATTAAGTACAAAATATAAAAGTTAACAATAGCTTGTTTTGAATGAGCTGCTTTATAATATATTTTTTGTAGTTTTCTTTTAATCCAATTTCTTATGGCTTTAATTTATTATTTTTTAGCTTGTGTACTGTTGATACTGGTTGGATTTGGTAGCTTGAGTGATAAGGTTTTTTTTTTGAGATTCTTATATTACCTTGACTAAACTACTATTGATATTGACTGGATTTGATAGATTAAATAATAAGGTTTTGGGATTCTTTGTTACCTTAGTATTAATTTTTAATCAGAGCAACCTATATGTATATTTAAAGCAAAAGTAAAACTTAACCTAAAAACCAGTATAATAATTAAATACACCCTTCTTACATTTATTCTTGTAAACACTAGAATACATTGTTTCATCAGGTTGGAAACCTCACTGTTAACGATATTTTCAGCAGTAATCCCAATAATATATGAGGTATGGCCAGCTTAGGAAATTTAAGTTGGTCCTAAATACATATCTTAAGCTAAAATACAAAACAATCTTTATTATAAAAGTATACCAATAAAATATAAATAAAATGAAAAAAGTAATGGCATTTTATGTACTAATTAGTATGAACAATACTGTTAACGAAAGTAACAATATATCAAAAATAAAGTATACCTTACTTAGGAAAACATAAACATTAGCTGTTGCCTTGAACTACTGTTCTAGAAGTGAACTGCTTTGAAAAATATAACTTTAGCATAACATGCCTGTTTTCTCCATCTCTTCCTAACGTGTCTTTTTCACCAAAGAAACTCATTAAGGCACTCCTTCTGTGTAACATTAGAAGAGAGTGACATCTGTGCCTATTTATGAGACATGTGTTACTGTTTAAACTGTGTCAAGTTAGTAGCAGTAATCTTCTGATATGCAACCAAAATCTAATGGTTATGAAGGTATAAAATAATAAATAATGAACTAATACCTGAACTGTCCATGAAAATATAAAAGTGTTGAATTTAATACAAACTAAAAAAAAAACATGTAAACATAATATTGGTGTCTTAAACATTAACACACTTATTTTAACTAACCCCTGCAACAGATTTGATAAATCTACTGTTGATTTTGGCTGGATTTGGTAGCTTGAGTGATAAGGTTCTTTGGTTTTTTTTTTCATTTTTGTGTTACCTTGACTAAACTACTGTTGATATTGACTGGATTTGATAGTTTAAGTGATAAGATTTTGTGATTCTTGTGTTACCTTGACTAAACTATTGTTGATATTGACTGGATTTGGTAGCTTAAGTGATAGGTTTTATGTATCTTGTGTTATCTTGACTAAACTACTGTTGATATTGACTGGATTTGGTAGCTTAAGTGATAGGTTTTATGTATCTTGTGTTATCTTGACTAAACTACTGTTGATATTGACTGGATTTGATACTTGAAGTGATAAGGCTTTGTGATTCTTGTGTTACCTTGACTAAACTACTGTTGATATTGACTGGATTTGATAGTTTAAGTGATAAGGTTTTGTGATTCTTGCATTACCTTGACTAAACTACTGTTGATATTGACTGGATTTGATAGTTTAAGTGATAAGGGTTTGTGATTCTTGTG
>NW_013670494.1:21569-33384 GCF_000517525.1 Limulus polyphemus | reverse complement strand
ACCTTGACTAAACTACTGTTGATATTGACTGGATTTGATAGTTTAAGTGATAAGGGTTTGTGATTCTTGTGTTACCTTGACTAAACTACTGTTGATATTGACTGGATTTGATAGTTTAAGTGATAAGGTTTTATGTATCTTGTGTTATCTTGACTAAACTACTGTTGATATTGACTGGATTTGATAGTTTAAGTGATAAGGGTTTGTGATTCTTGTGTTACCTTGACTAAACTACTGTTGATATTGACTGGATTTGATAGTTTAAGAGATAAGATCTTGTGATTCTTGTGTTACCTTGACTAAACTACTGTTGATATTGGCCGGATTTGGTAACTTGAGGGGTAATGTTGAAGTGTGGGATATGAAAGCAAAAAAATTGGTTACTCAAACCCAAGCCTCAGACTCTACTTTTCTGTCCTGGTGTCCAGATGGAGAACACATACTAACAGCTACAACCTCTCCACGACTCAGAGTGGCTAATGGGTAAGTGTTGTTTTTAGTTTACTTGTTGGAATTTTCAAACTTTTTTTTAACCCATAAAGTATGTGGGACTATTAATAAAATAAATTGTGCAATTGTTTAAGTGTTTATTCGGCACAAGCCATCAACTATGTTTACAAAATTGTTTTTAAACTCTAGCACTGGAGTTGAAAGCTTGCACTAAATAAAATAAAAAAAATCTTTGCAATTTATTCAGTTTGAATTTTCTTCACAATTGTTCAGTTTTTTAAAGCAATGAGGGTCATATTATAAGTAAAATTACTTCATAAGTATTTTTTAATATTTCTTGTAGTTGCCACATTCCCCCCTTCTTCTTCCTCTTCCTCCTCCTCTCTGGTGGCCATAGTAAGGCTGGCCACAGTTTTGCTGCATCTGGCCAGATTTCCTCTTTGAGTGACATTGTATACAATCTACAAAGTCAGAAACATGTTAATTAACAGTTATAGATTTATTGTATTAATATACCTTTCTTGCCTCCCTTTCTGATGATCAGTGACAGCCCACCAGAGTTTAGGGTGGGCTGTCGCTGATGCATACTTTATCTAAAACTAAATATTTTCTAAATAAAATATATATAACTACAATATTTCTGCCTCACTTTTGCCTAGAATTGCCATATCCTCTTTGCATAATTCTTGTCACTTCTTATAGTCAACTTCAAGGATAGCTATTCTATCTACAGTATCTATAATATTTGCAATCACACAGTGTTGGCTATAATTCGACACTTACTGTCAGCTATCACTGTGATTGCTGATCCGATGCTCAAAACTGAGTCTGGTGCTATCTTTTAAACTACTGCTTAAAGATTTGTGTTGTGGGAGACAGCCTAAGCATTTGTATAACGTTTGTGTAACAGGGGCGAAATTGATCATGCAGTGGTAAATAAAAAATTGTGATCCTTCATCAGTGTTGTGTCCAAAAGGGCAGGAAGTTTATATATATATATATAAACAAATAATATGCAGTATCAATACAGTTGTGACAGTAAATTGATAATTGCTATGGTACATGCCTGTCGTATAAACATTGAATTACATACACGGCCTGCACGTGGCTATATACACATGCATGTAGTAAATTATGAGACTCCATATAAACCACAGACTACATTAAAACAGTTGGGTGTCAACAGTTATACAGCTCCCCCTACACAATGTTCAATGATGCATTTAGTAATATTGCCCAGGTTTTATTACAGTTGTAGTGGGAGGCTGGTAGGCAAATCGTTTGGGGTTGGATTTTAACCCTTTGGCTAATGGGTCTTATATTGTAAGGAGCTAATGTAGCTATTGCTATATTTCGTTCAAAAAATTAAAGTAGTGGATGAAATTGTTTGAAATTTGACAAGAGCTTTCCTAAAAGTATTAAGTTTAAGAAAAATATAACATTTAATTCTGATTTTTTTTACTATTTGTAATAAAAATTCTTTATTTAATGTACTTATTTGCACTTGGACTCTGAATAGTTTATCTGCAAAGCGATTTTCATTTTGAGTATAAAAATACTATTTATTATCTTACAGTTTTCACATATCATTTGCATAATCTCTAGAACCTCCTAAATAAATATCAAATGCTTTTTTTAGGTAAATGTTTATGTTTATATTTATTTTCCATTTTCTATACTATGTTACTAACTCTAGCTATTTTCATCAAAGTACAGTGCAATGAAATATTTAAAATTAAGAAATGAAAATATGTACTTCATAGAATAATCTTACAATATCTTCTTTGGTCCGTAAGTGTAATTTCATGTCTTTACCTTTTCACTGATAGTTTGATTTTATTATTTTATTTTCCTTTCCTGTTATTTACAAATAATCATTTATGTACACATACATCAATGGTTGCCTGCATGCAATAGAATGGTATGAATGGTATAGAAACTATAGCCTCCAGCAAAATCAATTTGTACATGCTTTGTGTTCTATTAGAATATATTTACAAAATTATTAATCATTTCAAATGTGAATTTTTAAAACAAATATTGCATAATTAACTAAAATATAAAAGTAAAACCTAAATACAATTTAACTGTCTCACTAATTATAACATATTTAGGTACGAAACAACCAATATGCTATCATGAACAAAGCAGTCAACAATAGTACAAGCAGTTGTATCTACCCAATGACAACAACTTGGTGACAATTTCAAAATAACCATTTTGGAATTATAGTGTAAAATGAGCTCTTTCTAATGACTATAAACATGTGTACAAGCTACATGTACTTACTACATAAAGCTAAAGGCTAATTATAGAAGGTGGGCATGGCACTGAATAGGGGTTGTTTCTACTGCTATCAGTCAAAGAACTTTTAAACACACACATGTCAATAGGGCATATAAAGATATATTACTGTCTTGACATAAGTGTACAGGACTACAGTTATGTGATTCTGCTTATACTTCTACATTAAAAGCATCAAATTCTTTGTTCTAAGTGAACAATTGTTCATTGATTAAATCTTACTAATCCAATAAGGGAATTCTTTTTTAATATCATCTTATTATTCATGCACATTATACATTATTTCCTAACTATATTGTTAGACTAGAAAGGGTAGCAATAATTACTTACAGAGAGTTTGTATGCTGGAGATTCTGAATCATCTATAATACTGCTATTCTTCTTCTTTCTGATAACTTGTGAGGAGTATTTTGGCCTCTGGATTGTCATTGGAGAACTGACTTTTGGTCCAAGAACATTATTCATTCCCATTTTTATGTGTTCATACAATGATTCAACTAGTGCTACATGCTTACTTTGCAGGTAGATCCTCCATCTAATTGGTTTAATCCCAATGTTTTATCAATCCAAAACTAACTGATAATTGGTTATAGTCAAAAGCTGTTAATTGGCAGCCTATTTACATGTATTTCTCCACTTCGTCTTTCCGAGCAAATGTCTGCCAGTAATTTTTTTTTTTAATAGGACTCGCTTCTTTTCTCTCTGCTACAATCATGTCTGTTTAATGTAGATAAGGCAAACCGCTGGTTTCTACTTCATATATTGTAGCTTGAAATGTAGCTCAGCATTTACTTTATGATTTCCATTTCCTTATTTTGAAAAATTGTGTCTATGTAACTTCCATTCTACATTCGCTAGTTTGCATGTCTTTATTTCGTTTGATATGTATATGCGTCTTACAGGAATATTCACGTAAAATTCTATTTATTGTTCACTGAAGCATTTGTAATTCTCACAAGATGCCTCAAGTGCTTCACAATATTCACAGCCATGTTTGCTGTGGCTGGCAGAAAAATATTAAATAATAATAAAGAAGAACAAATGGGTGATCCCTATTACAAACCACTACAGTGGTTCATGTTTTATGTTACTCCTCAGTGCAAATTTTAGTGTATTTCATTGCAATTTAAAACAGATTTTACAGTTCTTTTGGATATATATATAGATCCATTTTCTCCACAATATTTAATACATCAGTATCAACAAGTATAAAAATCAGCAGCTGACCATCTTAAACTTAGAAACTTAGTTTGCCGTACAGTTAAGAATACGTAATATCACACAACTTAGTTTTTGTACATTAAATATGATAGCGGCATTTCTGTAATCGATATAATCATATGCTATCAGGAAACTGCATGAATTAAAAGATATTTCTACAACAATTAAAAACAGAAATAATGCATTAGTAAATGTAAAATAACGTATTTCCTAATTTTGATAGTTTAGCTAACCTTTCCATTTTCAGTTAAATCTCTTAATGTATCACATCTTACTTAAACAATGTGTGCATTTTAATAATTTTGAGCTGATATCTGTTTAACCCAGATACTTTAAATTTCCATATTCTTCAACTACAACCAAACTAATTGTCTTTAACCCTTGAGAACTTTAGAGACTGGTATTTATATTCTTTCAATGAGTACTTAATTTTTATATCTCAAAATTTCGATTTTGCATGACACAGTAGGCCTACCCCTATTTTATCAAACAGTACTTTGGTTATCAAATTCCTTTTCCATAAATATGCACAATATTTTTGCACTTGCTTATACAGATCTTTGCAATGCTTTATTTGTACTTTCTATAATTAATGACCTGCATACTCCATTGCAGACATGAGCAACATTTATATATTTGGTTTGCAGCATATTCTCAACCACTCAACAGTGCAGGATATAATGATTGACTTCTATTGGTCAATTCTTGGGTGGTATCCTCTTCTCGCACCTTCTTTCTTTTTGCAGGAGATTAGTGGTTGGGTGACTTATTAAGATATCCAAGTCCTGTCTTGTGCCCACTCAGTATTTAGTACTTTTGGGCATTTTATTTGTCTCTTGTCCCAACTGAGCCCAGCCTTCTCCTCTTCACCTGTGAGCTCTGGTTTATCTGATTGCTAGGGTTTGTATTTCTCATTTTTATCCTGCACTAAGATTTCTTTTACTTTTGGGGATGCTGGCTTGCTTGAAACCCCTCATTCCTTTGGGACATGCAAACATGGACCTCTTCCAGTTGTCCTTGCAGATCCAAGGGATTCTTTCTCGGGTTTCATTGACCGTGTTTGTGAGCCTCCTCTTTTTTTTCCTCAAGAAATTGCCTTGTTGCAGATCATATTCAAGCCACAGAATGATCTATCCACCCCCAGGTCTTTCATTGAGTTTGCTCTTCATTGGGCACAACACTCTTAGATGCCTTTGCCATTCCTCTCAATTCCAATATTCCTGTCTTCTGGTCTTCTGTTTCTAATCCTTTGGCTCACAACAGGGCTGGTCTCACCCCTTTTATATGCCTATCTTCCTCTTCTACACCTCCCTTGGGTCCTTGACTTTATAAGTGACACTGTTTCTTAAATTCTACTGTGGTGGTTCTTTAGCAGTCAGCCTTGTTTTCCTCCGCTTCTTTGCTTGGCATTCAGATCCCTGTTCATTCACCCAGTGCCCCCTCACTCTTGCTTCAACCTTACATGTCTCTTTTTTTTTTGTCAAGGAATGGCATCACTCTATCTTCATGTGTGGGATTTGTCCAGTCCGTTGCCCATTGGGCCAGACTCTCCTATTGTGCTACCTTCGTCTTGTCACATTCCTATTAGCGTACCACTTTGTCTGCCTATGGATGACAGTGGTGGTCGTTTGTCGTTGATCTATCTGCCACCCCTTTTTTCCCAGCCATCCTACTGTGCTCCACCTTTCTGCCTGTTTTGATTGGCTATTTGACTATGGTTTGTCAGTCTTTGCCATTGCTGGTTATCGGTTGGCATTATCCATTGCATTTTGCCTTTACTGATACCATAGGGTGTTTTCTTTTCCTATCCTCTCCACTATATTTCACTATTACTTTCTTTTTGGCTGACTCCCACGTCTTCCTGGATCATTAATGTGGTTTTGTATGCTACAACATGTGCCCTGTTCGAGCTGTTGGCTTGTTGCTCTTTGTACCACCTTTCTAGCACATCTCATTTCCTCATTCTCCTTGCCTGTTGTTGCTGTCATTCAGTTATCTATGCTTACTGCACCCTCTTCCACCACACACATATATACTCCTCTACCCAATCTGGTCTTTCCTTCATCAGACTTCTTCCACTTGGGAGTTTAACCATTCTTTCCATATGTCTTTCATCACTATGATTGTTCAGATACAACTTGGCTCCTATTGCCATTCTTCAATCAACCCATCTTTGACTTGGGTATCTTTTATTTTTCTCTCCATTTATGTTTAACACGATCCCACTAGGTAGCTGGTGTTTCCTCCGATGGTATGGTTATTTTCCAAACTTTGAATTGACCCAGGATAACAGAAAGCACTCAGACCATCTACCCTGGCTCTACCAGTGCTCATTTCAAGATGGGGTGTTTTGCAAGACCACTTGAGCTATCCTTGTGGTATACAAATTTACTTAATTGTCCAATCCAGACCATACCAATTACATGGAGTGTCATGGAAAAAGCCACTTTTTTGGCTCACACTTGCCAACTTTTAAAAATGGGGCTCAGTCACCAATTGCACTGTCTCCAATAAAAGACCTTTTGAGTTGGTGGTCTGACGGGGATCCACGCACTTCTCCAGGTCTCCCCAAGGTGAATTATCTCCCTTTCTAAAAGTGGAACATGAAAGACCCTTGCTATTTTTAGTTTCAAGTTGCTGGGGTAGTAGACCATGAAGAATCCTCACAGGTTGAGCTTAGCACAATATGGTGAGAAGTATAGTGGTGATGACACCGTCAGTCTAGTATGGGTCACCCCTTACGAACTTAACACAACTAATGTGCCCTCCCCCTGCAATCAAAGCCTATTCAGTAGAGTTGAGGTGAGCACATACTTTTCATTCTGGTTGGATTCTAACCACACTACACATACTGGCTTGCTTACCACTTGTTTGAAAGTACTCGGATAGTTATGTTCTTGTTCTGCCTGTTCCTCTCACACTTGGGGCCCATATGCTTTTCCCTTCGTTACATTATGGGCAATAAGTATACCTTGTTTGAAATGAGATGTCATCTTCCACAGGTGTACCAGTATGAAGCCACTGCCATTGGGTGTCAACTTCATGGGCTTTTTCCTTCAGACACTTTCTGAAAGGAGTTCATCTAGGTTTTAAATGTTTTGCAATGGCCACTCCACCATTTCAACATGGGATTCTAGAATTTCTGTGTAGAGGTGAGTTAATGTCTTGGAAGTTAACATTTTCCTAATCTGAAAATCTATTTCTGATAAATATTCACATCTTCTCACATTCCCACCTGTCTTCTCCACTTCTGGTGGAAGTTTTTTTTTGTCTTGCCTTGTCAAAGAATGATGTTATCATGAATGCATGTGCATAGGGGGAGTTACTCAGATGGAGGTTGTGTCACCCTCATACTGGTGGAGGGCTTTTATTGCATGATGATGTCACTGAGTTATCTCACTGTTAGCAGCATTCAAATTACATAGGCAGACAAATGAGGAAGATAACATTTCTGTGTGTGGAGATGAGTATTTATCAGAAATACATTTTCAGATTAGGAAAATGTTAACTTCTTAGTCACTATCTCAATTTTGACAGCAATTATAAAACTTGTGTATTAACTTCATACAGCCTTTTTTACATTTTCTTGAAAAATGAGTCCTTTCATGTGTAATATAAAAGCAAAATATTATCACATAAATGGTTATACCTGGAAAAATTAAACGGAAAATATACCAGTTGAAAAGGGAATACAATCTTTGTATTTAAAGTATTTTGCAAGTGTATTTGTCACATACACTTTTACACCCTCAGAAGCTATATCAAAGTTTCAGTTTTTCACACCATAACAGAGAAATGTAAATGAATAGACATTGTATAATTCATGTATTTATAATCATATCATATACCCTAAAACATCAGAACATCATATAGTTAACATTTCTTCTAATATTTGATATACCCTAAAACATCAGAACATCATGTAGTTAACATTTCTTCTAATATTTGATATACCCTAAAACATCAGAACATCATGTAGTTAACATTTCTTCTAATATTTGATATACCCTAAAACATCAGAACATCATGTAGTTAACATTTCTTCTAATATTTGATATACCCTAAAACATCAGAACATCATGTAGTTAACATTTCTTCTAATATTTGATATACCCTAAAACATCAGAACATCATGTAGTTAACATTTCTTCTAATATTTGATATACCATGACCACAAACTTATTTATGTTTTCAAGACATGACCATAGGCTCTCCTTCTAACTTTACCATTGCACATCATTCTGATTATTTTCTTTTGTTAATCACAGTTAATATAGATAAGCTCAATATCTATCTTCATATTTAATACTTCATGCATTACTTTTATATGTGTATGTGTTTCTAAACTAAACTCTTTACTGACTTTTCAGTCTTGAACTATTTTCTTATTCTTTCAAATTTCTTTTATTGTTCCTTACATTTTAAATTTATTTTCTTCTTGTCACAAGTTTTTATAAAGAACTGTACATTTTCAATAGTATGTTGTTTCCTACTGGTGCTTTTCCTAATCATTGTGTTATTTCAATATCTGTGCTGACCATTTCTTCTTTTTTATAGCTTCCATTCATATATATCTATTACTATGTTTTCACTTTTTGTCTTCTGCTTTTTTTACATCTAAAATAATCAGTATATTCATTCTATTTTGATATTCAAGTTTATCCAGGATTTTCTTCAAGAAAACATCCCATTTTTGTAATTGTTGGTCTCTAAGCCTATTACTTTCATTTTTGATTTCACATAAATCCTGCCTACTTTACTCATTTAAATTTTTAATTTCAGATTTTTTTATTCCTCCTTTGGATTATAGCATCTGGTAATTTTTTATTTCATTCAGTATACTTTTTTGTCAAAATTTTGTTCAGTTTATGCTAAGATTTTAATTTTTCTCTAACACACACAATACCTTTTATTTATCATAAATTGTTTTTACATCATTTTAAAGAATGATGTGTGATACCAAAAGGGTTTTGATTTTGTTCAATATCACTACTAAGCAGTAAAGTCAATATATAAATTACCATAATTCTTGTACAGTTAGCAAAATATTTTTATGAAGAAAACCTTTTTGCCATTCTTTTAAAGCAATTGATATTTCAACTAATAACAACAGTTGTTGTGTATTTTAAATCTACCTTTATGACGTGTTTCCATAATTCTTCTGTGGTTGTTACCCAGGGTTACCTGCCATTGTTGTTTTCATCTGGGCTCTCAATAAAGCTTGAAATCCCTTATGTTTTATCACAGTTAGTATTGTTTAAACTCAAATAGAAATGTTTTTAAGGTCCTAAAAGAATAAGGTAGAATATTATATCACATGAAAAAAAAGTATTTTATTTTGAAAAGCTACATTACACCCATTCTATGCAAGATGACACAATAATACTCTAACCTATTGTTATATTATAAAGACCAGATCATTTTTGTTATTGAAAACCTGACTATATATATATCCTCAATAAAGTGGAGACATTAAACTCTCAAGAGATTTTACATGTTGACATTTTAATTTTCAGTTAGAAGTCATTGGCTATGGATGTCTTATATGTAGATCCCCCATATTAACTAAGTTTAATAAGAAAAACTTAGTCAATTTCGTATTTAACAACAGGAAATCCTCAATAGCCATGGCACTTGAAATTCTTTTAGGCAGGATTAGAGTAAATTAATCTATGATACTTTTTTTTTCTTTTTATTAGCTATATTTTTGTGCACCAGCAATACTAAGCATAAGGTTTGTGTATAACCAATTCAGTTGCATTACTCATCAAGTTCTCTACCAGCCTATCCTCAAATTGAAATTCTTTTAGGCAGGATTAGAGTAAATTAATGTATGAGACCTTGGGTGTGGTCAAATACATCAATCGAAAGGGTTTGATTTCCTGAGTCCAAAACTGTAATTAGGTCTCATATCAGTCAAGATATGACAGAGCTAGGAGCTAAAAGTTTGTAACAAAAAAAAAGAAAACAACTCGGAGCCATTCTATGAGCCACTATGCCACCACTAAAAATGGAAACCCCCTCAAACTAACTTTATACTCACACAACCCTCATGAAGCTGACATAAAAAAATATCAAAATTTGGAAAAAAAATTTAGCATGGCATATATTTATCTACTTCAGGAAATCAAGCATGAAATATTAATTGTTACATTTATAGGTTCCTCTCATAAGTTTGTAGAAATTCTCAGCATGCTTAGTTAAAGAAATATACAAGAGATACAAAATGCTTTTAATGCTGTTTAATCTTTCCATGCATGTCTGAACAAAGTACCATTGAATATTTATGCATAACATCCTGATAAACATGATATATGTAAAATCTACATATATGACATTACATTTTCAAGAAACTTTGGTAATCTAAAAACATTTAAATAGGTAAACCTTGCATTAATACTATAAAAAACATCATATCTTCCATTTCAGTTACCGAGTGTGGCACTACACAGGTAGTCTATTATTTGAAAGGAGATGGGACAGTGACCAGGAACTTTGGGAAGTTTGTTGGCAGCCGTGTCCATTTGGCACATTCCCAGAGACAGAGATAAAGTACACTCCTGTTGCTGGTATTGAAACACCTCAAGCTCAAGGTATGTAAAAAAAAACACTTTAGTAGTTTCCTTTGGCTCATAATATACACTCGTGAAAGAACAACAATCAACTCTGGCTCAAGATATGCAAAAAATGCACTTAGAGTAGTCCACTGAGCCTCAAAACACAAAGTTGTTTTAAAGTCAGTATGGGTGTTGGAACAATTTAAGTTGAATCATGTAATATGTAGACAAAATATTTTGTGCACATTACACTGATTTTTGGAAATGGTGCTAGGAGTTACCACACACATGCTTTTTCACAGATTGGGCTGATATGTAAGTGATTTAAGCATAGAATGGAATAGATATCTGTTATTCTGTCACTAATAGTAGAACCAGCAAAATGGTTATAATACTAAGGTAGCACTTTGTCATACTGCTGAAGAATCAACACATGCACAACTAATTAGAAAGTTCTAACAGACAGGAGGTGCAGTTGATTGTTCAAGGTCAGGGGATCTACAAACATCAGCAAAAAATGTTGTGAAGGTGCTATACCTCCTTACTGTAGGACTCATCCATGGAGCAAACAATACTTGGGCATGGCTCATCAGGCCAGTTTACTGTGATTCATAATCCATACACCATCCAGCATGATACACATTACAATTGATGAAAACTAACCATGATGGAACATATACAGGGATGAGGCCATTTCACTCTTCACATCATATGTTTGCCTATAATTCTGTCATCTGGGCCAAATGAAATCCATGAGCCACAGCAGCTCAAATCTCACATTCTCCAAAGGTCTTACTGTGAGGTATGGCCATTTTTCTTTTTTTTTGAAGAATGAGCAACCTAGAAAAGTTGTGATGTGCACTGTATCGTGATGTTTATCCTGAGCTATTGCACACTTTTGTTGTACCAGAACCCCAACAGTGTGAATTTATCCAAAACACTGCACAGTTGAATTAAAGTTGTTCCCTCTTGTTGGATATAATAGTGCTTCTAAGCAGTCTTTATTCTATGAATGCTGGGTGTGACTCTCAGAGATGAAAGTCTTCCGGATATATCCGGAAATCCGGATATTTCTAAAAAATCCTGAAAACCTCCGGTTTTTTCCGGAGAAACACATTTTTTAAAATTATTTATCGTTTTTTGGTGTTCCATGCCATAGATAAGCGTTTATGCAATCGCGCGGTTTGTTTACATTCGGCGACAGGGCGCCGCCATTTTGTAGTCTCGCAATGCTTGCTGGCATGTACGAGACCTTGTATGCTTATAATGCAAACTTCGTGTCA
>NW_013670494.1:9816-20569 GCF_000517525.1 Limulus polyphemus | reverse complement strand
CCCCCCTTACTTGGCTTCGATTATTTTCAGGATTTTTAGGAAAGGGACACTTTCATCTCTGGACTCTTTCTGCTTCACTTGAATCCAAAAGTAGAAATACTTGATCTGCTATGATTTTTTTTCTTGATGAAAATATGTCCTTGTCTGCAAAATGGAGAGCCTCAAGCAATCCATCTGGTGGTTTAGGTACTTGATATCTTTTAGCTCCATCAATGTTTCTGTTCTTCAGGGTCTTTTTTGATTTGCCTTTCTGAGTAGGAAAACTTTTCTTTATTGTAATTAATGCCTTTCAGTTTCTTTGTGTTTTGACATTTCTGTTTTCCAATGTCTTAACCATCTTTCCATTTCAAATTTAATACGCAACCACTATCTTCAAGCTCATCTGAAGATGTTCTTTCAGTTTTATGCTACTAATTCTAGATTGTATGATACTTTATTATTAAATATTACTGATCATGATAAAGAAAAAAACAAGTGAATGTTTTATTGTATTATTCACAATGGGTCTTTTGTTGACTGGATATATCATGAAGAAACAAGACTGCAACTGATCTTTTAAAACATTCTTTAATTTTTCTGCTTTCCATATTGTTTCTCTGTTGACTCCAGTATTTTGATATTATTGATGTTGTTGGTATATTGCCAACTGATGCTGCTACCTTTTATCTAAATTATACCAATCTATAGACGTTTTATCAGTGTCTTTTCTTTGCTTGATGATCCCCAGTGGATTAGTGGTAAGTCTGAAGAATTACAATGCTAAAAACCAGGTTTCAATATCCATGGTTGGCACAGCACAGATAGCCAATTGTGTAGCTTTGTGCTCAACAAGAAACAAAAACAAACTTTTGCTTGATGAAACCGTCAATGACTGAATTGATCATTTGGTGTCCAAAAATAATCTATAAAGAGATCAAAGAAAAAAGATACTTTGCCCCAAATCATTTAGATGAAGTGATTAATTGTTGTTGTTTGATAATGAAAAGTAGCAAGTTTGCCATGCCAAAGAAAATGTTTTTCACAATTAGGATTTAATATTGAGGCCAAATGTTTAAAAGGGTAGGGTTTTGGACTCTGCTCCTCAGTTGCACCTTTGAGTTACAAGTATGTTTTACAGATGTATTCTGTTATTAGAATACAATCAGCTATAAGAGTGAAAGAATTATAATTCTTATAATATCATCAGCTGAAGTGGAACTTCTAGCATAAGTTTTGAGTAGAATAAAGTTAGCTTATACTTAAAGTGTCCCAAAATATACTTCTGTGTATTTGGAAAACAGGAATACAATTTGATTATGTTTAGTAAAAGCATAATCATACTTTTATGTAATCTGTACATGGTTAATTTATGCTTAGTGCACACAAAAACATATTTTTTGTATAGCATTAATACAGTTAATTCATGCCTAGCATTATACCAGGATTAGCTTTTATGAAGCTGTGATACAGTTAGATAATATTTAGTGTACCTAAAACATGTGTAGTTACAGCTCACTTGCTTTAGTGTATATCAAAACTTAAAATTTTCTCATGCTTTTTTTATACCAGCATATAGTATTTTACTGCTTGGAAGTAAATGATACTTAGTAGTTAATATTCTTAAACACACCTCTCTCACACCAAGTTATCTTGATCTTTTTTTCTGCCCTCTAAGCATTGCTGAAAAAATGGCACACCAGTCCATATTCCCCACCAATTTCATGCCACTATTGAACACATACATAGTATGTGACTACTCTCCACCAATAGTTTTGTACCACCTGTATTGGTGCAGCTAGCTCCCTCTGCTATTCCCACTCAATTTTTACTTTCTTGATTGGCACAGTATTGTTTAGACGTGTGTTTTTTCTCATGTGGATCCCATTTATGATTGTGCTTCTTTGCCATTTCAAAATGTTTTTTCAACAGATTTATTTTACTGTGTTTGCATTCAGTTGTTTCCACAATTTTTTTTTTGCATTTGTTTCTTGTTAGTAAATTATAAGAGTAGGAATTCGGTGTATCAACTATGGAAATTAACGTTACAGCCGAAAATACTATGGGTATGACTTTCCAGGAATCGGGTTCGACTTTATCTGCAGAGGAGTTACAGGCCTTAATTCGCAGGGAGCTCAATTCATGTGTTCAGCCAGCGATTTCTTCTTCTTTTCAACTTGACAATGTTTTAGAGGAAAAATAAAATCAAGAAGAAGACTATTTAGACTTTATTTTTCAGGCACATTCTTATTTTGTACTTCTACATTTCTTCAGGAGTTTTCCCTTTCCATTTTTTTTACAGCTAGTTAATCAGATCATCAGCCGATGCATATTCTGGTTCTGCTGTATGGTCGGGACAGGGGGGATTTCACTAGTTTTCTTTATCCTGCTCCAGTTGCCATACTGCCACATTGTTCATTTTGGTGGAAGTTTGTTTTTTTCCCCCTTTCTTCATATTACTTCCAGTTGTCCCACTGGTTCTATGACAAGTTTTTCTACTTTTACATTTTACACATGGTAGGCATGGCTTAGGTGCCCTTTATGTGGCTTTGTTCTTCTTTACACGCAGGAAATTTAAGTATTTCATGTCATCAGAGCTCAGACTTAGATATTTATGTGTCCTTTGTCGTCTAAGTTCATTTAGTGGAATTATAAGTTAGATATTGTTTATTGCTTTGTTTTTCTAGGTAATTTTAGTCATTTTGCACATTTGTTAATATTACGTACCATGGAGGATTCCTCCTGAATGTGTTGTTGAATTTCAGTTTATCATACATACTCATGATTTTCTGCTCAGTGAGAAAGGATAAAGCTGGTTTCTCTCCATCCATTTGCCCTGGATGCTTTTCCTCGGTGTACAAATGTTAGTTGGAGCAGGACCAGCCTATGTGGGATCCTCCTTATAATACTGAGTTTGTGATAACCCCACCCTGTTCCTACGGTTGTATGCAGTAAAGGCTTCTCGTCTCATTAATTCCAATTAAAAAGGGTTTTTCCCTGCTCCTGTGATTTAGTTTGGGGGACTTTATCTGCCTTGTAATACCAGCAAGGGGATGTATGTACACTGTTCCTACAGTTGAGCGAATGTTCTATGTCCTCTGCATAATTCTGGTTGCAGGATGTCTCTTCCCTGCATTTACAGTTGGGTGACCTATGATTTCTGTTCATAATACTGGTTCCAGATATTGCCCTGTTCTTACAGTTAAGTTGAGGCAATGCCAAAACCCCATAATGACGGGTTCAGTTTATTGTACTTCTTGTTCCTACAGTTGTTTTGGGAGTTTATATCGTTTTGGCTGACTGCTAACTTCCTCTTTGTAATTCCAGTTGCTTGATATATGACACTGCTTACTTGTGGTTTGGGTTGATGAGTATATGTAACATTGCCAATATGCTCTAGCAATTATGTTTATGTTACACTATATTTGTTTTTATCCTCAATCTTCTAATGCTGAGGACAAATTATGGTACCTTGTCTGTCTGATTGAGGTTGGGTATCTACATACTTCATTCAGTTTATATTTTATTATGGATTGCACTTGGGCAAATTCTTTTTTCTGCCCATATTAGATTCATTTCCTGCTTCAAGGGCGAAGAGCATACCTGTTCCAGGTGTAGTGCAGTACCCCACATGTGTGCTTCGGTTTCATCTTGGAGCACACCCGTTCATTCTGGGTGGTGGTTTTTCTGATTGGTTTCAATGTTGAGCACCTACACCAGCCCCTTCACCTTTGCAATGTGAGATTCTAGCTTTGTGTGAGATGAGGTAAGACTGTATCGGAAGTTCCCACTATCTCAATCTTCTTTCTTCCCTCTAAGCAGAAGTATGTGAGCGGAGGTAAATAGCTATCGGAAATACATTTTCAGTGTAAGAAAATTTTCAATGTAAGAAAATATTAACGTTTAGATAAAATGCTTTACTAAGTTCCCATTTTCTTACACTGAAAATGTTAACATTTAGATAAAATGCTTTACTATAAAAACTAATAATCAAAATAAGTAAAACGTTTTAAAATTGACATTAATAATTATAGCATAGAATTGTAAAGACAAAATTAGCACATACATAATGCTCTTTATTTTGTATATTTCAAGTAACCAAACAGGCGTACAGACCTCCTGCTCTCCGAGGCAAACCTTCAACTTTCAAATTACATGATGATGACGAACCACCATCCAACAAAAAGCAGTCAGATCAAACCATCGGTTAGTTACTGTATTTGTGATAGAATGCAGCTAGTAAATCACATTTAATTTAAAGATCTAAAGACATCCCAAAACTAATTAGGCTAATAAAGAAGTGTTCCATGTACAAGTGGTAAATATGTAGTAATTTTTGGTATCACTTTTGATCTCAAATATGAGTTAATTGATTTATGAACGATATTCTATTTAGTTTTTAATGGTATACTGTCTTAGCTCTAGGATTTATGGGTAACAAAATGTACACAAATGCATAGTAGTAGTTAGGTCCAAGAGATCCTCCCCATATATCTTTCAGTTAAAATATTTAACTGTTAAGGTTGATGCATTAACTTAGCCAAAAGAGGAGTGTTAATATAATGTACTATGTGCAATGTAATCCAGATTGCAGTGTGTAAAAGAAGCAGTACCTTGTTGTATTTTTTGTTAATTAAAGTATTGGAAGTTATTAATGAAAATAAGGAAAATTTACAAAAGTGTGCATGTATGTTAATCATATATTAATATTACACATAAAAATGTATATACAGCTGTGCTAAAGCAAAACAGTTGTTGCATACAAATGCATTTTCACCAAACCTCTTTTTTTTTATCCCTCATAAACGGTCCGAGGGATATGGATATAACAATGACATTATCCATCCATCAACATAATAAGTAATAGCTAATTTATTGTAATTATTCTGTCCTAGAATGTTGCAGTTGATATTTAATAACTTTTAGTATTCCTTTTTATTTAGTTGTTCATTTTTCCATTTAACACAGACTTGAGCATTCTCAGGAAGGTTTTTAACCTTTTCATGTCTTTATTTTTGTTTATATAACAGTTCTTATCAGGATATAGCTGGTAAAATATTTTTGTTTCCTTGAATTTGGTATGATCTCTCTCATGTGGGTTCCTAACACTTTCTTCACTGAATTATGGAACTTTCTAACAACTCAAAGATCTTTACACACCAACTAAAATGATATTTAACATTTATCTTCCTCTTCAAAACAGTTCACCCTTCATTTTGTTTTAAAACTTTTCAAGTTATGTCAATTAAACATAAATTATTCTCCTAACATTGTATGAAAATAAAACGCTTAAAATATACACTTAATTTATACAATTTCTTTTTATCAAACTTCCAAGTGTATTCATAAAGCACTGGAATAATGATAATATCAAACATAACAAAGGCAGTAAAGTGGAAGAGGGGTACTTTTTATTATAAAGCTCAGCTGAGTAAAGTAACAGGCAAATACACATTATCAAATACAGAAATAGGTATGCTTACTTGAAGTGCTTTACTATAAAACTAATATTCAATAAATAGTTTGTAACATAAACTAAATTGCCAAAAGTCTAAGAAAACTTTTTTTAATTAGTGATAATGATTTTTTATTATTTTTGCTTTTGTTTTTAAGTGCCCTTATCAAAGTCTGCTCAAAAAAACAAGAAGAAAAAAGAAGCTAAGAAAGCTAAAAAAGAACAAGAAAAGGTAAGTTTCCAAGTATATGCAACTACTCAGTTATTACAAAGAATATCTTGTCATGTATTGTTTGATTTTTTAAGATCACCCTCGACTATGATTGATTTTCTATTTATGTAATAATGAATCACCTGTTGTTAAAATGTTTCTGGATAACAAAAGGATATTCAAACCATACAAAACTCAAAGGACTTTTATAATGTTCAGGAAAACTTAAAAAAATTGTATGAACTGATAAAACAAATGGCACTTATCATCCATTATTATGAAATGCAAAGAAATATAATTTGGTAGAAACAACCCGAACGACTTGCGTGATGAAGCCATAGAAGATAATTCTTTTGAGAAGGATTGTTTGAATTTAAGCATTCTATTACACCCAGAAAACACCAAATTAAGCATCTTCAGAACATCCTTCAACAAAGTTAAACCTATTTCTGATTCATCTATCACTAGAATAATGTTCAACCATCTGATTACAACATGAAATTGAAAAATGTACAGGGTGTATACAGTTGGGGAATTTATTTTTTAAAGTTCTGTATACACCCTGATGTGAAGGGACATGAAGTTAACGCAAAACTTACCATATTGTTACTGCTTACATAGGTTATATTGGCATACGGATGCAAAAGAAGTGATATTCCACCAGATTCTCAATATGTTACAGACAGTAATGTAAAGAATGAACTGAAGTTTTACAAGACAGTTTCTCCACACCTCACAAAGATCTGTCTATAAATACCAAGTAAAGCATTAGGAAAACACCACATTAAAGTGATTCAAAACAGAACTGGAAACATGATTATACAAATTTTGATATAGAGGACATTATTATAATAAGCACATGGCTGTTGTATTTTGTAGTGTCTGTACCCTAATTTCGTTTTGCTTTTTATTAATGCATTTTCCAGGGTTCACACAGGCCATGATACTTGTGAAATATTGCAAACAAATTTTTCAGTACGTGAAATCCTGAAAAATCAATGATTTTTATCATAAGGTACTGAAAAAGTCCTTGAAAGTCTATCCACACCACTTCCACATTCCATGTATTTAAAGCTATATCATTCTATTTAGCTCAGTTTAGCAAATGCTTTTTGTGAGAAAAGAAACATTTCTTTTTTATTTAAAATTTTCAGTGTCGTGTATATTATAGAAATGGGAAAGAAATTGAGTTAGTAATACTGATCAGTAACAAGCTCTGAACTATGTACCACCATCTGCAAACAGAGTGTTACTTAACTATTGTTAGTGTAAAATAAGCTCAAGTCTTGATGACAGAAATCTAAAATATTAAAATTATTGATAGGATCAATAACATGGATATTTCATAATTTTCCTAACTCAGTCTGCAGGATAGACTTCAGAAATGTGTTTTAACGATGTTTCTGGCTTATTTTCTTCCTCAGTTATTGCCTAAAAGTTGTTAATAAAAAGAGAAAGAAAACATTCAATTTCAAACAGCAAAAATATAATAGAATGAGCATCATAAGCCTAACTGCTATGCATAATAAAGATAGACCATTAGCTTATACTTGATTAGGTCAATTGTTATTTATATAGATCTATCTGTGCCAGGATAATTTGAATGAAATTTTGGGACCCATTTCAAAATATTTCAGAGACAATCAGGACTGCAAGTACAGTATTGTAGTGTATGTTATTAATATTATTTTGTTTCACTATATTCATATAACTTTTGTCTTTCAGATCTAATATGAATAAAAATTTTAAAATCTTGTTCATTATTTTACCTTTTCTGACTGATAAAATGATAGCATCCTTGACAACAAATAAAATTATTGTTTTAAATATAATTTAAACATGTGTATATGTTGTCATATAAGATAACTTACAGGATGAACATCACATTGCAACCAGAAGGTTTTTATTGACCCACAAAGTTTCCATTTATTTGAAAAGTTCTTTTTAGGTGGAATTTCAGCAGTAAACTTAGAAGACACTTCAAAATAATAAAATGTAATTGTGTGAGAAAAACCAGGAAATATACAACATTGTTAATATGTGAAACAGTATGAGAGTGAATCTCTGTTTTGTTGGCATGGCAACATGTCATGATGTATGTTCAACAGCCAATGATGTACAAGTTTACTTGTTGACCTATTGGTATGTAAAAATAATATGTTCATTGTTCAATGACTATTACTGGGTTTTGGTTAAATACAGGAGGAGATCATGGTGTTAGAAAAACACGTAGGTTCAAGAAGTCTTGATAGAAATGAATAAAAAAACCTATAACCCGAGCACTTTCGAAAGGTGGACCTTTCTTCTTCAGGGGCAAACCAGAGGAGTTTTTAGCTCTGGCCAAAGCACAGTATTTGGAAGAAAGATGGGAGGATTTATCACATGTTATTAACCTATTCACTGCAGTTGGTACATATATGGCATCTAAATGTTTATTCTGTTCACTGCATCAACTCATCAGAGTCAGTGCTATCTAGTAAATCCATAAAATAGTCTGGATTTTCTCTAGCTTTGGCTGAGTTTGGCCTATCTGACATCTTGAGGGAAACTGAAACGTACAAGGTGGAAATAATTTACTTAATGTATGGCAACATATGGTGGAATGTCAACGGATATCCTTACCACAAAAAGTTATGATCCAACGCCTCACACAGGAATTTTAAAAGCAAGAATCCATATGTGCACCAGCCACAGTGAATGGGTTAAAATGAAGTTGGAAAATGTTGAAGTGTACTTTTACTTAGTGGACTGTGAATGTTAAAGAATTTGTAAGTGCTTTGTTCAGTAATATGCAGTCATTTAGAATTTATTTTAGTTGCTTGTTTCATAGTCTTTTTTTTTGTTTTGTTTTTAACTTGAATAATTGTTTGTCAAAGTATGCCAGGGAAGTGCAAATTCAATCCAGTGTGGCTGGATATCTACACTTTAGCTAATTGTCCACTAGAACACTTGTAATAAACCTACTGTGTTCAATGCAAAATATGCACACACACACAAAGAAAGTGGGAAAAAATTAACATTTTATTTTTTTTATTTGCATCACACTATACGTGTTATTGCTAAGGCTTATTTTATAGCTGTTACTGCATTTTTTTAATAAAATGTAATAAAACATTAGTTATTTAAACTTGGTAGATTTTACGTTTTGTTGAAATTGGTAAATGTTGTACTGGATTTTTTTCCTTTAGTCAATGCAAAGCATGATTTTCTAAACAGCAGAAATTTGAGTTTCTTACTTTATTGTGTCTGATTTTATTATTAGAATTAATGATTCATCTTGTTATGTTCTTTGAAAGCTGCTATGCATGTTTAACTTGTTACTTTAAAAGGTGGAAGAAAGAGATGAAAATCAACCTGGTAATGAAACTTCACCAGTTTATACAGAAGCAGATGGGACTGAAACTACTGGAGATCCTGAGAAAGATAAAAAAATTAGAAATATTAAAAAGGTAAACTTGCTAGTGCTAAAAAAACAAATTCCAGTTAATAACATTAACACTGCATTCTAATCATTAGAAGTAATAGAGTTTAAATATTATATTTAATTAGCAATGCTTATTACTAGGTATATAATTTTAATTGTGATGTATGGCTTCAAGATTATGTTTTTAGCAGTTGTTTTGTTCCCGAGATAATTAACAAAACTTCTGATTTCTTTTTAAAATTTTGAGCTGTATATAAAGAATTAAATCTTACTGTAATTTCAAGAATAAAAGTCATTACAAGATTTAGCAAAATCTGTTGTGGGGTTTTTTGATAAATATTATGTCTGTTGATCATACAACGTCGAAAACTTAAGTGATGCAAGGTTTCTACTCTTCTAGATAATTTAATTTTGTATGTGTGCAGGTGTATTGTTTACTCTTAATATCAGTTTTATATTATTGTCTAAGAAAAATGCTGAATGCTAATGGGACTAACCATTTATTCTTACTGTGATAAGTGTCATAGTGCCAATCAACTGATATTAAAGTTTCTTGAGTAACAGAGTTTTAATGTTTATCTCAAGTGAAAACTTTTCTCACATTATAGCTCAAACATATATTTGCTCCAGTTTACCAAAATGCTCTTTTTCAATATATTAAAGGATCCAAAAGTGTTAGCCATGTCAACATATACATTTTATTTCTGCACTCAAATGCCTAAAAACAACATTTCTGGTTTATAAAATGATTGCAAAAAAAGCTATAAATTACATAATAAATAAATATTATTTTATTTGCCTTTCTTTATTGTGTACAAAATGTATGAAAAACACTTTCTAAGGTAATGTATTTGTTTCTTTATTAGAAACTTGATCAGATCTCTAAACTGAAAGCAAAGGAACAAGAAGGGAAAACTCTAGAGCTGAACCAGGTAACAGATTAAGCTCATGTTTTATTTTATATTTAGTTACAAATATATTCTGGTTAACATTTTGCATAATACTTTGCAGATTTGAGTTTTCCCATACTTAGTTCACATTCACTACATGTGTATGGCTTTAGCAAATTCATTTTATGAGACGAAAATCATTTCTTTTTTATTTGAAAGTTTCAGTGGCATATGTATTGCATAGAGAGTTTTAATGTTTACTAATGTATGTATACTGCTTAAAATATCAGAAGTCTTAAGGTTAAGAAAGTGTCATGTTTTTCATAAAAAGATAAAATTTGGCATTTAACACACTTCAAATTGTGTGTGTGTCTTGCCCTATTATTTTTTCTGGAAAGAAACCCAAATGTTCTAGATATTCTCTGTTTGAACACATATTTTGATTCTTTTTCACAAAATTTTCCTTAAAGGTTATTTGAAGTAAATAGATTTTTGTTAGGTGAATTGTGAAATTGTCTATGTTCAGTGTAATATCTTTTTTTTATTATTATTTAAAGAATATTTTTTATTCACTATGTATAGTCATATGGCTTATCTATTATAGTATGAGAAAATTAATTATTTACTGAAGTGGGGAATGATGTGTTTAATAATTGAAATTGTTTTTGATTCAAATATCATTTTGTTGCTCCTAAAATGTAATATGTAGTTTAAATTGTTTGGTGTTTTACACTCACAAAAAAGAAACCTATCATTCTATAGGTATTTGAAGAACTTGTAGCATTCCGCCACAATTT
>NW_013670494.1:7870-8879 GCF_000517525.1 Limulus polyphemus | reverse complement strand
CGATTGGGATCCCTCATCCTACTCCCACATGGATGTGGTTCCCAGTAGCTGTGTTTTGGAATTAGAGATGGACCAATCGACATAAGTCCTCACATATGTGTTCCCTCATGTTCACTGCTACCGTGTTGTTGGTCATAGTGGATGAACATGCTTGTTACTACAGTTCTTCCTCTTGCACTATACCTATGTATAAGATTTTCATATACTGAGAATGTTACAGCACTGGGATCATTCCTGTCTGATTGGTTTTGAGTAAGATATTTCACATTACAAGGACATCTTTCTCATTCTGATCATCCAGTTGTCAGGTTCCAGATTGGTAAAATATTTTATCACTTTGTTATCATGTGCCCTGTTCACAGATCAGTGTGTATGATATCTCCCTCTGGTCTGCTGAATGGTGTGATCCTCTTTCCTACCCACACATGGAGGTCGTTTCCCAGTGGCTGGGTTTTGGATCGTAGTTGACTTGCTAACGGTATGGTCCTCTTTCCTTCCCCCACCTGGATGTTGGTTCCTGGTGGCTGGGTTTTGGATACAGTTGACTTGCTGTGTACAGTCCCTCACACCCTTGCCACTCTACACCTTGGGGCACATCCTTTTTACTCTCACCCACATTACTGTTTTCAAAGGGATTGAGCTTCTGATATCAGGTGGTTTGATCCCTATCCAAACATTGTTCTCTTCCTTTTGGATATGCTCCACCAATTTTCCACCCACTGGGCATAGAATATACCTAGTACAGAAGTGATGCAGTCTTCCATGTAGGATCCTCTACTGCGAGGATCTCCCCATTTTGAGTGTTCTTCTGACATTTTTAAAGCATGCTTCTTTCTTTCACGTGCACCAATTCTAGCTATATCTGTGAGAAGAGGTAATGTACCATATCCCACTTTCTCTCCACTGAAAAACCGGTGCTTCCATTTTCTACCAAAACTTATATCAATAGAATCGAATAGTGGGTGTCAGGTGCATCAGGAAGGTGTGTTGCACTCCTATTGGTGGAAGG
>NW_013670494.1:0-7488 GCF_000517525.1 Limulus polyphemus | reverse complement strand
ATTAAGAGAACAAGTTTATATCCTGAAGCAATAGTCATACCACCTAAAACATTTATAAGAGCCTTAGAAAATATGAAACTGACACTGTTAAAATGCTAAAAATAATTTCAGATTTGATAACTAACTACGTTATATTCAAGAAACAGTGAAATTTAAAAATATCAAATTTTATGTGACTTTCAATAACATCAGTAATCATTATACAAGTCTTTCTGTAGATATCAGAAATTATCATATATATGAACATCATGTAAAAATGGCTGTGAAACTTGCAAAAATTAGAAATGGCATACCCAAGAATCCCTTAAAGTTTCACTGTGATCTGAGGAGAGAAAGTTAAAAAATTTACATCACTGACAAACATGTATATATTTTATCAATTTGAGAGATCATGGGGCTGATTTCCAAGACCATTTTGGCATTCAAAGCACCTGGATTAGTTGGTTGAAGCATCTTCCTTATAAATATTCATGTGTTAAGCTTTTACTTTAGTAAAATTTCAAACTGCACAGGATATTATTCAGTCCTTCTGTAATTAAAACACTGAAAATTTGTACTTTCAATCAAAAAATGGCCATACACTGATTCTAAGCTTTGATAGCTCTGTAACCAAACAAAATTGAAGGCTATAAAAATTATGGTTCATCTGAGCAATGACAATTTCATAGTGAGTGATTTATGTTGAATTTCAAAATTTTTAAGGGGGGGGGGGATTGTGTGGATAAAATAGAGAGGAGAATATACCCAGAGAAAATGTTACATTTGTCAGAATTTTTTTAAATATTGCCTTATAGAATTAAGAACTTAAAACACATATACTATGGATTATTAGCTTAGATTTTATACTATACTAATTGCTTTAACATAAACAAAAAGTAGTTTAATAAAATTTTAAATGCAAGTCACTAAAATCTTGTGTCATGTGCAGTAAAGGATACCCAGGGTGATAGGGGGCATAACTCACTACATTCCGAGTTGCTGAGAAGCGATAGAATTTCAGGAGATACCCGAGCAGTCTCTCCCTCAGTTGAGCTTTGGTCAGTGTAACATGCATTTTTCATTATTTGTTTCTGTGTATTTTGCCTAATTTATTATTTATTGTGTTCTAAGTGTTATTAACCCTTACAAATATGGCATCTAGAAGTTATAGAAAGGGGTTGAAGTTAAAATCCCTTAGTCTTAAAGAAAAGATTAAAGTTTTAGAGAGGATGGATGTAGGTGCATCAATGCATAATGTTTGTGAGGAGTTTGGCATCAAAACAAGCACATTTTCTGATATTAAGAAAAGCGGGTACAAGATTAAGGTTCATGCTTTAAGTTTGGAGGATTCAAGCAGTTCAAATAAGACCCAGAAGAGGATAAACCCTGCTAAATATTCCAACTGGGATCAAGCAGTGTACAAGTGGTACAAGCAGGAGCTCCCTTCTGGTATTAACATACGAGGTGTGGACATTCAAAATGCTGCAGCAAGCCTAGCACAGGACCTGAACAATGAAGGCTTTACAGCAAGTAGTGGCTGGCTGTTCCACATTTGGGCTCGTCTCTGCTTAGTGAATCGAAAAGTTGCAGGGAAGTCAGCAAGCTCCGATCACAACAGTGTTGAGCCGTTAAGAAAGTGGGTAGAGAAAGTTATGGGAGATTTGCAACTTCTCATGGCCCAGTTATACAACAGAGATAAAACGTGCCTCTTCTGGAAGGCTGTGCCTACCAACACACACAGGCTGTTACGTACAAGTCCCACATACCTGGTAGAAAGATGGTAAAGGATTGAATCTCCATTCTTTGCTGTGCAAATGCAGACAGCACCCACCAACTGCAACCAATGATTGTGGGCAAGGCAAGGAAGCCAAGGGCACTCAAGAACATTATGAACTACTAGGAGAATAAAACTGTCTGGTTTACTCGAGAGCGGTTCCACTATTGGTTCCAAAGCCATTTTATACCTGTCATGATCAAGTACCAGACTGATTTCTTGGGTGTTACAAGAGACAACGTGAAGGCCATCTTTCTGCTTGACAATGCCCCTGTCCATCCATCTTTGGAGGAGCTTGAGGGCCATGGGGGCTGTATCAAGGCCATGTTCATACCTGCTAACACCAGTGCCTTGATTCAACCCATGGACCAAGGAGTTTTTGAAGTCTGTAAGCGACACTACAGGAAAAAGCATCTGGGAGAGTGCCTTGTGATGTTGGAAAATGAAAGTGACAAAGATAATGATACAAGGGGGACTTGCACTTTGGAAAACTTTAAAATGTACAACATTCGCAATGCAGTGTTCAACTGGGCAGAGGAATGGAAAATCCTCGGTGTATCAACCCTCAGTAATGCATGGAACAAACTCTCCAAAGACTCTGAGGTTGAGGTAGACTTTGTTGGGTTTGGGACTGAGGACTTTGTGAACTTGCTACACTGAGGTGTCAGAAAATGACATTGTGGAGTGGCTGGAGAAGGATAGTGAAGATCAGGACTTTTGTCATGATACAGTGGAAGAGATAGCTGCTAGTGTCTCTCAGAAAGGCACAGAAGAGCCAAGTGATGACAGTGAAGATGAAGACCCCATTCTAAAACCCAAGTTATCAGATCTTTGGTTATACTTGGACAAGGCCTTGGAGGTAGTTGAGCAGTTGGTTGCCTGATTTGGAACAGCACTATGCAACTTTGAGATATCAGAGCAGATGTCAAAAAGTTTCAGCACAGCAATTACAAACAGGGGAAAATATCTGTCAAAAAAATAAAAAAAACACAGACGAAATCTTCCTTCCACCAGTAGTGAAGCCTCCATAGGTCTGCCTGCAGCATCTGGATACTCTTCCTCAGACACCAATTCCAGCAGTGCCAGCTTCTTTCGCATTACCCCAGAACCCCCACAACAGTTGATGTCTTCAAACAGTGAATAATTTATTTAATTAAATTAATGTAAATAAATTAAGCTGTAATTTTCGAGTTAATAATTTAGTGTATTCAAATAATCTTTATTTTTTAAGTGATCATTCAAAATGTATTTACCAAAGTGCATTAAGCCTTCCTACAATCACCTCTGTCACCTACCACATGGCACCATAAGCTTGTATCATCATCTTTCTTGGCCTGCAGTGCTGTTAAGTGTTAATTTTTAATATTTTTTTAGATTTATTTAATTTATTTTCAAACAACAGTAGTGTATAGTAGTTTACTTGGGCAAAAAAAGTTGTGATTTGGGGGTGGAAGGAAATTACCTCAATAATTCAGAATTTTTATTAACTCGGCATGGCTTTATCCCCATATGTTCAGAGTTATCGAGGGATTACTGTACAAGACAAATGAAAATTAAATATATATATATATATATCTTTTATTACATATGGTTAAAAGTAGATATCTCTAAACATTACTTACTTACTTATCTTCAGTTCATAGTCAATAACAGTTCATTGAACAACTGAGTTTAAAAACATGTCAATTAAGTATAACATCAAATGGGAACTGCTGTTTATTTCATTTATCTTTTTCAAGGACATAAACCCATTGTTTATAGTGGTAGATGTCCTTGTTTCACATAGTTATACAAATACATTTCTCTATAACTAAAAAATGTGTAACTTTTGAAATGTTCAATTATTAATAACTTGAATATGCTCGACTTACTTAGTAAGAGCATGTAAAAAATTCAAAATACTTTTTGTAATAATGGTATTTTTCAAGAAATGAATGATGTAGGAGTTTTTATTAAGCCTAAAATACAGTTGCACACAGCTTTGTTTTTGAAAATCCTGACTTTAATGAGCAGATTCTGAAAAAATATTCTGATGCATCTTTACAAACATTCATTGATAACTGAGCACACATACTATTACAGTTTATGTTGAAATCATGGGTATATTTAAGATACCTTAACATGACTAACTAATTTTAAGTTTAGCATAAAATAGCTTATTTAGAAGGTCATTGAAAACGAATAATACCAGTTATGCAACTAATAAATGTATAACACAGCTTGCTAACCTATACATCTTGCATTTGCGGTCTATATCTATAAACCACCTGCAATAAAAAGTAGTATATAATTCTATAGTGCCACTATATTTACATTTATTTTATAGACCTCTATACTTCAATAAAATATAGCTAATATATATATCAGTTTGATGCTATACTACAATGAATTCCAATGTGCCAGTAATATAAAAGTCAAAATCCTTGAAATATTTTTAAATGGTTAATTTATCAAGCTCCTGTACTGATTACAGAGAAGTTTCAGGATTCAGAAATCAATGTTTTCAACTGTCAACACATACTAAAGCTAGCACTGCATTTCTCAGCAGAGACATTATTGAATCTTTCTATAAAAGTGTCTAATCAAATTATATCTAAAGAATTTTACATAAATGATGTATTTTTTTTTCTATAAAATCAATCATACTTCCACTTTGTTTTTGGTTGTATCTAGGTATACGAATAAGAACAGCAATTTGCATTAACTTTCACGGACACTTTAAACTAATTTCTTCATTAAACATTATGAAAGTTTTTCTTTTCTTTTTCATCATATTGTAGAAATGTCATCATCTCCCCTCTCTAACTTGCTGGTAATTGTATGCAGACAGGTTATTTCTTTGTGTGTTATAAACCAGGCAAGAAGTGCTTGAATCATCACATTTACCCCAAACTGAGGAAGACGTGCAGCAGTCAGTTTCTGATACAACCTAAAAACTTCTCTAGGTGAATCTCTTATTGATGGTAAAGGATAAGTGAGGTAACGTTCAGCAAACTGAAAGCATCCGAGAGGGGCTAAAACCATAGGATAGAGGGCACCAATGGTAACTTGTAGTGCCATAGCTTTAATTTGTACACACAGTGAGCATGGAGTTTTACCAATCAAAATATCAGAAGTAATTAATGTAGAATGAAGGATAGGAGTCAACAAGGATGGAAGTACAACCACAGGAATATAAGTAGACATACGAGCACAATTACGGAGTTTCATACACTTTCTGTAATAATGATTACAGTAAAAACCTCCTGCTCCAGATATTGCTGAGATAAGAACCTGTCCATATGTAAAAGGCCAACTATGAAAGAAAATAATTCAATATGTGAAATTGTACATGAAAAGCAACATGTGTTCAAATTAATTACCAAGTAAGGTATAAAAATTTTGTAGTATATCAGCAAATTTTAAAGTACCTAGAGGCATCAAAATAAAGCCTAATACTATGAAAATAGACGTATCATTTTAAATAATAAAAAATGAATTAAGAAGTGACAATTAGGCACACTTCATTTAGCACTTCAATCAAAGGGGTTCATCTTATGTAGTTCTCTATCTCATCGAAGTTTGTCTGCACAATATTACAAAGGAAAATACATTACAAAATCAGTAAAACTAAGCAAAAACCATAATTTAGTTTTGAGATAACACAAGAAAGCACCTTAACAAAAGCAAACTATGATGGGAAAGCCTTAAAGGCCTATTTAAATAACAAATATGTATTTTGGAAATGTTTAAAATGTATGCAAACAGGTAGTGGACAACTTAAGCACTTCATTTGTATTATTATATCACAAAAACTTCTAAGATGCAAAAAAATACAATAAACATTTAAACTTTATGCATATAATGTACACATTTTTTCATACTCATCCACAATCTTTTAGCTTTTAAATACTTTTCATAATTCTAAGTTTCATCAATAGAAAAACAATTGTATACAAAACAGCCCTAGCATACTTACTCGGTTTGTAACTCATTAATTTAATTATAATAGTTAATTAAATAATTAATTTAATTATATTAATTCTTTAAAAATAATTTATGCATTTTCCAGTAAGTCCATTATACTGTTTAATTTTGATTATTATGTAGTTTGAATTTATTAATCTTATAAGAATAGTTAGTTTCAATGTCTGCAAAGAACTACTGATGGCTTTGGAACCACCAGTACTGGGACAAGTATAGGTATATAAAAAAAAAAGATATTTAATGAGTACAAACACTTCACTTCGTGGCTTCCAACTGTGAACAAGCTGTAACCGTGCTTGAACAGCTTCCTCTTCTGTTAAGATTATAGCCCCTTCAGGAACAGACCCTCTTTCAAATTTTACTATATTCCTGGGGCTTTTAGAAGACAAACTTTCCATCTTGAGATCACTTTGAAATAATATCAAATAATCCAACATTTCAGATTTACAAAACTTCATAACTAAATGACTAACAAAAAAATTCAAAATAAATTTCCTTAAAATAATATTACTCATTTCAACTACTAATTCACCTATCATAACTGTAATTCTGTAAATATTAAAGTCTTTACGAACAAGTCTACAGAAACATTTTAATTTAATGATTAAAAAAAAGCAAATATTTATAAATTTTATGTAAAATCTTTATATAACTTGATATTTTGTAGTTATAGTTTCAAAAATATTTTTCAGAAGTATAGATTTTTATTCTGTACATGTATCAATACCTCCAATTTAATAGTAAAGAACTTTTGAGGATGCATAAAAATTATGAAAGGAACAACTATTTCAATGAAATAAAATCATTGTCATATTTTAAAGTTTTTGAGCTATTTTACTTACAAAACTATTTCTAATATTGAAATTTGAATGTGTATTATTTTACTAGATGTCCCTAAATTTTCAATAATAAAGCACAGTTTTATCTATTTTTTTAACCTAACAGTGCTTGTGAGATTGTATGTTATTTTATACTTGTGGATTTTATCTTTTACATCCCCTACATGCAGGATTTGAGCCTTGGACTCACCTGAGAGTTCTATCAATACAGCTAAAGCCAAAGGATTAACCCATTACTAATTACTAGTAAGACTCTTTTTAACAGCTCCATCTACCACATTCTTCCCCTCTCACAAACAAGGCCCATCTTGGTTCATATCTTAATGTCATGGGACAGACACTAATTAAGCATCAGTTTTTGTTTTTTTCCTTTGGCTCAGAATCAAACTCAAGAACTCTCTTATGGCAAATGAGTGTTCTACCAATTGAACTAATGATTGAATCCTTTAGCACAAATAATAAAGCATTGACGAGTTAGTTTCTTTCACAATTTTATAGCAATTAAAACCACAATTAGTATCCTTCCATTTATTTTTGGTGTCTACTTGGAAACTTTTGAAGATGTTAGCTTAGACGTTATTGGTACACTACCAAGTTATCACGAATATAAAAAAAAAACTGTTTTCGTGGAAGAAATCTTCATAAAGGATATACAATATCCAAACTGATTTTTAATTAGGAAAGAAACTATAGGTGATTTTGGCACTAACATGAAATGTTTCATGAATTGTATTGTTGTTTTTAAATACTAAATAGGAAAAGTTTGGGTGAAGCAGCTACATCACTATCTAATTGTTGACCCCAGGCTTAGGACACCTAAATCTCAACGCTATTAGTATTAACAACAGTAGTTACATAAAGAAAAGTATATCACAAATTAAATGTAATGTGCTATAGACTATAGTGCTAGTTTATTAGATAATTTCTATT
>NW_013670493.1:75759-78123 GCF_000517525.1 Limulus polyphemus | reverse complement strand
CGCTAAATAAACGCTATAACAACGAACGTGCTCAATAATACTTCTGACTGCAGATCAATTACTCACTGTCTACACACACATTACATTACATTATTCTGTCACGTTGTCACCCTCTTTTATATACCCGACTACCCTATATATAGTAAATACTAGAGCATTCGCCAAAGTACAGGATAGTTCTAGAACGTGGCGTCACAGTAGTCATGTGACTCGCTGACGCAACAGTATCAAAACCCGGTTTCTAGCGTTGTAAGTAATTACTTAAATGTGACAATAACGTTGTATTTGTGTTTTTCTTTATAAAATTCGAAAACAAATACTTTTCTTATTTTGATAAACTAAAGAAAGCGTTATTTTAGTTTGTATTAAGAGATACTTGAACTTATAATAAACTAGCTGACTGCCCGTCATATAACGGTAAGTACTGATTAATTTTTCTTCAGAATATTAAATTTAAATAAATGTTTTATGAACATGGTTTCTAAAAATTAATTATATTGTAGTAACAATAAATATATCTATAAAAAATGTTTATCCTTTTTCTAGTATTTCGCGAATTTTCTTTTTAACCTATGTTTGATCATCTCCTGTAATAGATCCTTGTTTAGCATTTTGACTTATGTAAGTTTTATGTTATGTTTAAAGCTGCTTTTTGATAAAGCCATATAGATTGAACCATGCGAGAAAACTGGTTCTGGAAGAAATATTCTTACTTGGTCAAATATGTGGCCCTGCAATTTATTAACTGTGATGGCAAAAATTTTGATCGTGAAGGGCAAATGCACAAAGGTATAACTTTTCATGAAAATTCTTAGCATATTTAGACTAAAATTTACAAATATCTTACAGAAGGTGAAAACATATGTAATTGTATTCGTATTTTTCCGAAAATTCAAAGAGCTGGTTGTAAATATAATAATAATAATTAGAAGGTGAAAAACATCAGCTATTGCATTGAAAATATATTTAAGTTGTTTTTGACACATACAGTCACTCGTGTTTATTTTGTAATATGATATTGTCCCTTATTAAAAATTCTGTAATTGTGTTCGTATTCTTCCGAATATTCAAAGAGCTTGTTGTAAATATGATGAAATATATATATATATATATATAAAGAAATAAATATATCAAAACAGATTAACATAAAATCGCGTTTCGATTGGATTATAAATTCGAGACTTCCACATGGTAGTCTTTGTAATTAAATGTTAACAAGCAATTAAAATCCCTAATGTAAAGTATCATGTCAGTGTGTTTTCCCAATATTGTGATATCCTTCTCAAAACATGATGAGTTAATAATTTTGAAAAAAAAGTTATAAGAAAATTCCCACGCAACTGGAATTTGAACTCAAGACTTCTGCTCGAGCCAACTTGAACATCACCAGCAATTCCCTGATTCAATGTACAATGGTATTATTATTTTTCCGAATATTCAGATGTATTACTATAAATATGATAATAAATATTTTGAAAAATAAATACTAAATACAAAAAATTAACATAAAATCCTGACTCGACTGGGAGTTGAAAGCTTTCACACGAGTCCAGCGCTATAACCACTGTGACGTCCAATCTTTGTGGTCAAATCTTTACTTCTAATACAAATCTCTACTTTTTAAGATATTACCTTTATACATAAGTTAGTAATTTAAAAAAAATATAAAATTCTTCTCTAGACTACGATTTGAACGAAAGACTTCCGCTAACCACTGGGCCAATTTGAACATCACCAACACATGGAGCGTTACCAACAGATAGCCTCTCGACGTGGATTGCTGTACGTGGTGAGGGGACCTCCCAGGAAAGGTTCTGTATTTTCAGTTACTTTCTCTGGGATCTAAACATCCACCCACGTGTTTGCCGTGCGTGGCGACCCGTGAAGGGGAGGATCCTGGTGGTTGAGTGGTGTCTGGGGCACTGCAACACATCACTTTGGCCTTGAATTCCTGAAGATGGGTGTCCCCCTAGGGTCAATCGGCTGGTCCACTGGGGCTAGGGTCAACTGAGTACCAGTGTTGGGCGTTCTCAACGAGTGTTGTGGACATCGTGTCTGATACTGGTGTTTGGGTATAGTGCTCACGAAACCCTGGCGTTGCTGCAATGTCCTTGTTTGACATTATAGTGCATCCCCTCGTAGGACTTCATGGCGGGTGGGGTCAGTGAGCACTGAACCTCTCTCTTTAATTATGGATCCCCCCATTCCAAATAAAAAAATTAAATTCTGCAAATTGGTAAACGATCATGCCTAGAAGACTCTGAACAGCAGTCTCCATCACAAAGTACACCTGTATCTCGCTTTTTTGATCATGCATTCACTGTCTGATAAATTTTTAGGGTCAAATGTCTCCCTTTTTTATTT
>NW_013670493.1:73023-75749 GCF_000517525.1 Limulus polyphemus | reverse complement strand
ATTCAAAGGCCATTGGGGATATACCCATTGAGGTTACTCCCCATGCTTCCGTGAACTCCTCACGAGGAGTTATCGTTGAGAAGGACTTGAAATCTATCCCGGAGTCAGAGATACTTGCTGGTTTCTCCAACCAAGGAGTTTCGGCAGTTCAAAGGATCTCCTCTCGTCAAGATGGAATTATGGTGCCGACCTCAGTTTTGATTTTGACGTTTTCATCACCACGTCCACCTGCCGCCATTAAGGCAGGTTATTTGAACTGTAAGGTACAGCCCTATATTCCCAACCCTCTCCAATGTTTTCAGTGTCAGCGGTTCGGTCACTCAAAGACATCTTGTCGTGGTTCTGTGATGTATGCTCGTTGTGGTGGCAAGGACCATGACTCCTACGAGTGCAAAATGGACCCTCACTGTGTTAACTGTAGTGGTTCCCACCTCTCCTACTTTAGGTCTTGCCTAAGTGGGTGGAGGAGAAAGATGTACAGCATTTGAAGACTCTTAATAACATCTCTTATCCTGAGGCTCAGAAGCTATTGTTCCCTCCTACATCTCGGACATATGCCTCTGCACTATGCTCCACTACTACAGTGGGAGTGCAGACGGACCTTTCTGTGCCTCCATCTGAGTCTTTTTTTCACGCCATGTGCGGGGTCTTCTGCCCTCCATGGATAATAGAGTTGATCAATCTACATCTACTCCAATCTCTGTCCCCACTGTTCCTTCCAGTGACTGCCTGGGTCAACCACCTCGAGCACCAGCCTCTGGTGTCCGTGCGGGTCCTTCTTTGGCCCCTAAATGCAGGATGATTATTCGATCACGTCCTCAGTCATTGGATTCTCACTCTGATGACAGAGATCTGCCCACTCGTTTAAGGGCACAATCCATGTAGGTCGGTCGACCTCCATCTAGTAAAGAAAAACGGCGCGGTCGTAAACCGAAGGGTTCTCCACCCTCTTCTCCTAAACATACATAAAAATGGCCACTTTGATACAGTGTAACTGTCGAGGTTTTCGTTCTAATCTCGATGACATTAAGGCCTTGATTGACTCCTATCATCCTGCGTGTCTCTCCTTACAGGAAACATTTCTGAAACCTGCCAATACAGTCACCCTTTGGCAGTTTTCCTTGTACCGAAATGATAGGTTGTGTGATGGGTGGGTACACAGAGAGTTGGCACTGCTGGTCGACCAGCATGTGCCTTCCTTATCTGTGTCCCTCGATACACCCTTGGAGGCCATAGCCATACATGTTTCCTTGGGTTGTTCCATCACTGTTTGTTCTCTCTACCTGTCTCCTGGAGAGACTTATGATCACTCAGACCTTGATGCTCTCGTTGACCAGTTGCCACCTCCCTTTTTACTTTGGGAGACTTAAATGCGCACAACCCCCTCTGGGGTGGTGCTGATATTGATGGGAGGGGTCGTTCCATAGAGCACATGCTCTCGGATCACAACCTTTCTCTCTTTAGTACTGGAACATACACTTATTTTCATGCACCTAGTCAGTCTTTTACTGCCATTGATCTCTCGATTTACTCCCCTTCATATTTCACTCACTTTTCTTGGATGGTCGACAGTGATAATTTTCCCATCATACTGAGAGAGGCTGGTCATGGTCGACGCCACCCGACCCGAGTGCCACAGTGGAAGCTGGACCAGGCTGTCTGGCCATCTTTCACCTCTCTCTCTGAACTTGATCCTGCCTTTGTCTGTCTACCATCAATAGACGACTTTGTGGTGGCAGTGACTGACTGTATTGTCCAGGTGGCTGTTTATTCTATTCCAAAGACCTCGACACGTTTTCCACGGTATCCTCGTCCATGGTAGAGTCCTGCCTGCCAGAAGGCACGGAAGGCTCAAAAACGAGCCTGGGATATCTTTCGATGGTATCCCACTCTTTCTAACCCCATTATTTATCAGCGGGCCCATGCTCGGCAGGTTCGACGTCAAAGCCAAAAGGAGTCTTGGATAAAGTTCACTACTAGCATCTCTTCAACCACCAGTTCCAAAACTGTACGGGACAAGATTCGGAAAGTCACTGGGAGGTATGCTTCCCATCCCCTTTCCATCTTGCTCTCCAGTGGCCAGGAAGTTGCTGATGTCCAGAGCATTGCTGATGCTCTCAGCCAGAGCTTTTCTCGTGCTTCTAGCACTTCTGTTTCTTCCCCTGCCTTCTTGGCCATAAACTCTTGGGCAGAGCGATCGCCTCTTTCCTTTCAGGTCGATCGTCTCTATGATTATAATTGCCCCCTTTACAGTGGTGGAACTCATCTTCATCGATCTGGAAGTACATCGGTCAGACCTGATGATGTTCATTATGAGATGCTGCACCATCTCTCTCCTGCCTCTCTTGCCATTCTTCTGGTTATTTTTAACTGGATCTGGCAGGAGCATATTTTTCCAGATGCTTGGCGCCAGGCTATTGTCCTCCCTTTCTCTAAACCTGGGAAGGATCCCAAGATTCCTTCTAATTATCGTCCCATTGCTTTGACTAGTTGTCTTTGTAAGGTTCTAGAAAGGATGATTAATGATCGTTTTGTTTGGTTCCTGGAATCAAACATGCTCCTCTTGCCCACCCAGTGTGGGTTCCGTCGACAGCGATCCACCATGGACCATCTGATTCGACTAGAAACGTCGATCAGGGAAGCCTTTCTCAAGAGAGAACACCTTGTTTCTGTGTTCTTCGATCTCGAGAAGGCTTATGACACTACGTGGAGGTACGGAATTTTGC
>NW_013670493.1:45895-72023 GCF_000517525.1 Limulus polyphemus | reverse complement strand
GTTTCACGAGCTCGACTTCAACAATACGTGTCTCTCTGACTGCAGTTCAATTACTCATTACCTACACACATTGTCCCGTCACGTTGTGACCATCTTATATATATATACCAGCTACCCCCAATCTAGTAAATGCTAGGGCAATCACGAAGTAACAGGATATTTCTAGAAAACGTGGCGTGACACAAGTCACGTGACCTCGCTGACGCAACAAAATGAAACTCCACCAGCTAGCCTTGGCTCTCTCGCACACAAGCCCGCTCAAATGATCGAAAAACATCTGCCCGAAATTACCAAAACTGTTTTCATAAAGCATCTTCACTTTGTAGGCAATCAATTAGAAAATTGGATCACAAAATTCGGAAATATATCTGCTCCGTGTGATAGTCCTTTATTTTCAAGGTAACGTAGAATAAAATACAGCTATCCCATGAAACAGAAGATAAGTTCCCTGGCGAGAAATACTACAGAAAGTAAAACGTCAGACTGAATGTAGCACGACATTTAACTAAGTGTAGCAAATTCCAGACAAGTACTTAGAGAAATAAAACAAATGATAGATATATTCTGAACGAAAGTCCCACTAAGATATGTAGTAAGAGAAGAAATAAAAGTTTGTGATGACTGACGAGTTTTTTTTTTTAGAAAATGGGATTTTAATTCTTAAATTAAATTCTTCACTTGTGCTTTATATACACATTATTTTCCAACACAATGTAGAATGTGGAAGTTTACCGCTGCTTTTATTTAAAGTTGTTCTTTACTGCCATTAGGTGTTAATGACATAGTATTAATCACGCATGTGAATCCTGATGTACATTATAATGTCTTCATTTACGTTCCTGCTGCTTGAATCTACTCAAGTATCATTTTTTTTGTCACATGAAAGTATATGGATCAAAAATTAATTCTCCTGGAAGAAAAAGTAATACAAATTTATTAGATATACGTTAAAATAATGATACCCGTTGATTAGTGAAATAAATACAGCCTCAACTTAACCAAGGCACGGTGTGTTATGCTTTAAGTATCCTTTATAAAATACTCATAAAACATTATGAAACTTCAACAAAAATCTGTAAATTTACTAAAATTCAGTTTTAATACACCAAGCTGATTCAGATACCGGAGCAACTGATACGAAACAGGAACTTTTATAAGTTGTGATGAAACTGGAACCCCCCTTACATCATTATTCTGTTTGTAAGATGGTGGTTTTGTATAGCATGGAAATGTTATACACGCATTCCGTTCATAACTTACAAAATTAATAACTATCATTATTCAGATATAATTAGGTAATGTTTCAAACATTTTAGTATAGTTTACCTATATGAATAAGATATATATGGCTCTGAACTATGCTTAATCCTGCCCTTAAACTGTTACTTATGGTCAGGTCTGTTCGTACATGTGGTCAGTAAAGTAGATATGTCGGTACTTGCTTCTTCACAATGTACATATAAATATACACACACAGGATACATTGCTCCTCCCCTATTTTTATAATGTAACTAGTCTTCTGACATGGGTGTTACGGTATTCTGGAAAATCCTAAAAGAATTTGAAAAAAGGTTCAAGCAAAAACCTTATTCATTTCATTCCAGTCTCAGGAATAATTTCAAAATAGTTTTTATTTGGTGATTCATCAATCTATTTAATGTATAATATTTAATAGCTGACAATAAATTCATTAAATCTCAGAGACTGATGTACATCTGCCTTTAATTATGTGAGCATTTACAAATATGCTAGACAAATTAATCTTCCAACTTGAGGTGAACCTAGAGATTTGGTAGCTTGTATTTACATGTTAATGGCTGCCCAGGTATTTCCATATTGCTTGAACATTCTTAAACATGCCTTGTATCCATTCCTTAAGTTGCTAATCAACTTTTGAATAAAATACATGCATATATAAGAAAAAGAAGACAGGTGACCAAAATTCTATTTTTTTTATTTTTTTGTTTTGTGCTTGTACAAGCAATGTTAACAGTGCTGCAACCTGGCAGTGGCACAACTGATTTTCAACCTAAAAGGTAGCATAATATCATACATTTATTCTTGATAAAAATCAAAATATTTAAAGCACAATTAATCAGATATTCAAAGACTGTTAAATTATAACTTTAAAAATACACCATGACTAGAACAAAATCATTACTATAATATCACAAATCTTGGTGAAATAATGCTTTTGCTGAATTGGTACATTAATGATTTATACAATTAGTTATTCCTGACAAACCTTGGTAATTTTTTAATAATAATATAATATTAACAAATACAGTTATAATTGTTATCATTCTAACCCCCCATATTTCTTTCACTGGCCATTGCTTAGTAAACTGACGAAAATTCAGTTTTTATTCTTTCATATAGAGATAAAAGTATTTGGTAAGAAAAATACTGGCAAACATATACAAAATATTTTAGAACAATGAACTTGATTTTTATAGCTTTATTACTTTCTTCAAAATCACTTCCTTTTTTGATATTCATCTTTTATAAATTACATTCACATGCTTATAACCAAACCAATGATGAAAGACAAAATTCACCTACCCAGTTATAATCTTTAAAAAGTTGAATTTCTTAAAAATGAAACCAAAACTATAAAAAAAAAATAATTTTGCAGGATAATATCAAATTGTAATATTTGAAAAAATATTTAATAGATAAACTGTATAAATTTGTTAAAATGGATAACCAGCCTAATGAAGAGGTGTTTTACTTACTTTTGTGTAAAGATGTAGAAATGGACACTCACAAAAACTGACAAAAGTCTGCTAAAAATGTTGTGAAATAATATACAGTTATTAATATTTTCTTAAATACCTTCTTTAAGAGTAAAGTGAAAGAGTATACCTTATTAAAGATTTTGTAAAATCACTAAGACAAGTTTTCAAAGGATGGCCAAGCTTTAAGGATCTTGCTTTTGTTTTTGATTTTGTAAAAAAAAACATCTTTTCAACTGAAAAAACAAACAAATATATACACATACAACCTGAAATTATTAGAATGTAAAAACTCTCTGTATGGGTATACAATAAGCTTATTGATTTAAATTCACCAACATCACAAAAATTTGAACAAAATGTATTTATCATCTTTGGTTCCCAAATTACAGACTATAAAATATGATACAAGCCATTCAGAACTATTTCTTCTTACCATTCCCTCTGCTTTATTGAAATCAAACTAAACAGCCCAGTAATGTTGAGCATTATTTCAGAAAAATATTTTAATAAATGAGTAACAATAATATTTGCTTTCTTTTTAAAGAATATCAATACTCAGCACCAACTCAAGGCTAGGTTGAAAATCACACTCGGTAATACCAATAATGAAGATAAAATAACTGATTTTTTTTAAAGAAAAAAAAAAGATTACAGAGACAGAAATATCCCCACAAAAAACTAAAGCAAACAAATTTCAAGTATGCAACTGTAAATTCAAAGTGAAAGATTTTTCAATCAATACAAACAATGTCTTTCTTACAAAAGTTGCAGGGTTGTACACCACATTTTTCAGCCATGGGAAAATATATATTTATGCTAAATTTATCATTCATATAACAATTTTTTAATGGATTTGTTATGCGTGATTTTTATTATTATTATTATTATTATTATAATATATAGTGTATCTCAGCATATGCTTCATCAATTCTTAAAATTCTATGTTCAATTGGGCAAATCTTAAAATTTTGGTTCACTAAATTTTTCAGTTAAAAAGTTGTTTTGAAAATTTTTCCTATGTACCTTGGAAGATTAAATCCTTCTCTTATTTCTTCCTTGGTCACTTTCACGTTAAAATGGCATATCTTGTTACAAGGAATACTTTCCTTGGCACTATGATGCACTACAGACATTTTTAGAAATGTCCCAGAGGTAATTAAAAACTTCACTTATATGATTTTAACCAAAACGTGCCAATATGACTTAATACTGTGGCTTTTCTTATAGTTGGCATTTGTACAAAACTGTTTTATCTAAAACAAAAATTCAAACTTTTAGAATGTTTTCCCACTCTACATTATATGACAAACTTGAAGTTTATTCATTGCTCTGTCTTCAAGCAACTATATAATCAACATTACTACTTGCATGAAAACACCTTGTTGAAAATTTAGATACATAACACAAACATATCCCCCTTTTTTTATTAAGACTTGTTCAGAATTACACTAAGTATATGATATTTTACCATAGCATAAAAAGTAAGTATTGACTCAGGTTTCTTACATAAAAAAAAATCTTTAGTAACACCTTCAGGCTTATAATGTATTATGTTCAATTAATGTAGAGAACATTACAGCTACTGAACTTGCAGTTCTTAAACCTTTTTTTTTTAATGTATACAATAATGGAATGTTAAAAAAACGCTGATCATTGCAACTCCAGTCAACAATAACCTGGAATTAGTCGATGCATTTACCATATGGAAGAAATCTAATTTTCAAAATTTTGTTCACCAGCAAGAGCAAAAACTGCAGTTAATATATAATTGGAAATGAAATGTGCAACATTTCTGCTTTTGTGATTTTATAGTAAATTCTTGTTTGGTCACTGATAATAATCATCGACTGAAAATAAATCAAGAAATTAAAGAGGTAACACCATCTAAAATTCTTTTGCTAGACATTGTTTTCAAAATTAAATGATAATTGTATTTAGGCCATTTAAAATGTATGTATAAAAACAAATGCTTATCAATCTTCATTTCATCACAGTAGGCACAAAAAAGTTCTGTTGATACATAATGAAAATATACATTTTTTTCTTATCGCGTAACAAAATATTAAAGATACATTAATTGTTATAAAATGAACTTTCACAAGAGCAACCACTTCATTGAATGTATATATTAAGGAATAAATAAAAGTTTGAATAATCTTAAACTACAACGAGTTTAAAATGTCAATATATTTGAAAGATCAACACAACCAGTTTTTGGATTATAAGCTCATGTACATAATAGAGCATTAGATGTGGGCTGACATAAACCACATCAAAAAATTTTGCTTATTGAAACAAACCTATCACAAGATAGTTCCACCTTTCATTAAACATAATGCATGTTTGTTTCAATGTGGAGAAAATTATCTTCGGCTCAGTTCTAGTCTGATTGCTGGAAAGATATTACATAAAGTAAGAAATTTTATACATAAAAGATCATTTAATACTTAGGAAAAATATCACTTTAAATCGTACAATAGTCTGATAATTTGCATATCTACTAATCATGAAAATTATTAGTTTGCTAGTACAAACAGATCAAGATCATGAAAATTATTAGTGTGCTAGTACAAACAGATCGAGATCATGAAAATTATTAGTGTGCTAGTACAAACAGATCGAGATCATGAAAATTATTAGTGTGCTAGTACAAACAAATTGAGATCATGAAAATTATTAGTGTGCTAATACAAACAGATCGAGATCATGAAAATTATTAGTGTGCTAATACAAACATATCGAGATCATGAAAATTATTAGTGTGCTAGTACGAACAGATCAAGATAATGAAAATTATCAATGTGCTAATACAAACAGATCATGAAAATTATTAGTGTGCTAGTACAAACAGATCAAGATCATGAAAATTATTAGCGTGCTAGTACAAACAGATGATTGAGAAAATAACAAATAAAAACACGAGTAACCATCAAAGCCAAAATCAACACAATTTTTAAAATTTGGGTAGGTAGAAAAAAAGGTGATACAGGTAAAATATCTTTATAAATTCTGGATACTTCATGTTGTTAATTTTCAAATAGTTATTTGACAACTTTTCATTGTTTCAGTGGTCTGGTGTATATAACCACAACAAAAGTTATACATCTGGCCAAGTGATCTGTGTAGTTTCCGAACAATAAAACATGCTTGACTTTCTAGCACATGCAACTAAATTAGTATAATTTAAGCAGTTAATCTATTTGTTACATGGAAACTAAAAGACCCTACAAGAATTCAAATAAAAACTCAAAACATATTTCTATCATGAGTGTTGTTGTATTAATTTGACTCGTATATGATCAATTTTAATTTGTAACTGCATTTCTTATACAAAACTTTCATCGGAACACTGCACACAAATATGAAATAATCAACTCACTTTCTATAATGTCCTGTTTGGCTTTGTTTATTTCTTTTTTGACTTCAAACACAATTTCCTGTTTCATTCTTTCGATATCATAGCTTTCCAAACCATTGGTTTTTGTTAATTCACCATCATTAGATGACTCTGGTCTTGATCTATACATAACAAAAAACTAGGTAAAGAAACATGTAATGACAAATTAACAATTCCTTTCCAGACCCCACAGTCTTTAAATCTGTATGCAATACCAAAACAGCAAAGAATTGCTACTAATAGCAACAAAGAAGCCACATTTACCTAAGTACATGAAACTACAATACTTTGAGAAGAAGTCAGGTGTTACATCTTAGATGTTTGTTGAAATTTATGCAAAGCTACTTGAGGTAAAGCAGCTAGTTAACACCATCCACCTCAACTCTTGGGTTACTCTTTACCAACAAATAGTGGGACTGACCATCACATTATAACACCCCCATGGTAGAAAGGGAGAGCATGGTCAGTGAGGAGATTTGATCTTGATCATCAGGTTATGAGTTGAATGCCTTAACCAGAATGGCACCTGCCATGGTCTGGTGCAGTGAGTGGGATGGATGTGGATCAAAATTTAATTTGCCCATGATACAAATAAATTGAAATATTTCTTTAAAAACTTATAAATACATATAAAGTGCTAAAAGAAATGATCAGAAAGCAGTTAAAAAGTGAAACATAACCCACATACCTAAAATAAAAATTTCACTAGACTCATTTGCAACTTTCTGATTTTAAATAATTTTTCAATTGTAATAATGTTAATTTACAACTGCAAAATTTCAAAGTGGAAAAACAGAAAATTGTATTCAAAACAAAATATTTCTATCATGTGAAGAGGATTTTTACATAGTTAAAAACAATGTTATTTATTATCCAATAATAAATTACATATTAAAAAGGATTATATTAAAAATAAATTCATTTAAAAAGTAGATATAACAAAAGCAAATGGCAAAATAGAAAGATTTTCAATTTCCTATAAAATTCCAGATGGAGTCAATTTCACTCTAGTTGAAGAAAAATATTTGCAACACAAGTAATGTCAAAAAATATATACTAACAACACAGTTGTATTTATAACAGCAATAAGTTAAAATAAACTTCATACTCATATCATCTGCTTTAGAAAACTAAAAGTTACATTAAATTCAGAAGGATAAAAACTAAGTAATGTTTTCTTATTGTATGAAACCATAAAGTAAAAACTACTATAGGCATGATAAATAAACTTAGTATTCCAAAAATTGTGTAATTTCAAATTCTAAGGTTAAGGGAAATCCAGTTCAATCTATACTTTGATCAACGTGTGTTTCGGAGAATTTCAATCGTCATCAGTGGCCCTGAACACAAGTTAACTCTCTCCACACGGGCTTGGTCAGTTTGACTGACCACTACCTTTTTGTACTCGTATAAAGTCTTTATAGATTTGATACTACTAACTTTTGATATAGTGTATTTATTTTCACGAAATTTGGCAGTCTTTCAGTAAACATTATAAGCCTTTCACATACAAAAAAATCACATTTTTTAGTGAAGTATTTTCAATAAACTAGAAAAAGATTTGTCCTTGAATAAAGAGTATTTGTTTTGAATAGTCTGTGTACAAAGTGATTTTCATGTTAAGATTAAAAATACTTGTCTTCATCTCAAAAATCTCAAATTTCACTTGTGTAATCTTTAGAACCTCCTAAATACATTTCAAATGTTTGTTTTCAGTAAAACTTTATATTTTATCTGTTATTTTCTCTACCTTAAATGTATACAAGATTGGTCAATATGACTGACCTTGTAACCACCAAAAAAAAAGTCCTTTTCTTTCTAGAATGACTTCAAATGTAGCACGAAACTACATTCGTTTATCTTAAGTAGCTTTACACTCGTAATAGTATACATCTACTTATAATCAAATTCTGTTGTTTTATTGCCCTTTGAACCATGTCTAACTATTATTTGTGCCATTATAAACTGTAAATCATTTGTGGAATGTGCAGCTCACATTAAGCTATCAAATTACATTACCCACAAACTACTCTGAGCTGCTCGCATGTGCCTCATGAAATATTTTTATTATATCATTATTGTTTATTTTACTTAATATAACCTTAATTAACCTAAAGAGATCTCTATTTTTACATTTTAGTTAATTTTATAATAATAAATAAAGAATAAACATACAAAACAAGAAATAAAGTACTTACCAAGTATTCATTTTTTTGCTGTTGATTATTGATGAAACTTAATCCTATACTAATGGTAGTAGTGCATTAAATATACATAAACTAATAACGTGCAAAAAGTACACAATTTCCCCCAATTCTCAGAATTTTTATGGTTTTAAAAGAGACATTACAAATTCATCGAAGCTAGCTTTTTATTTTCCTACGGGAACGGATCTTGTACTCTGAGTGACATTGACAATTATCTGTTCAGAACACAAAGATATACTATACATCATTTGATGGATGAAAACTTTGAATTTCTATTGGTTATAGGTATATATATATATATATAATTAAATGTAAGAGAGAACTATTAACAAACTCTGAAAGAGAAGATGTGAGAGGTAGGTGTGGCTGGACGGGTCTGATTTTCTATCCAATAGCTCTGTAACCAAACAAAATTGAAGGCTATAAAAATTATGGTTTGTCTGAGCAATGACGATTTTATAGCATAATTTATGTTTAATTTCGTACTTTTTGGAGGGGTGGTGGATAAAATAGTGAAGATGACATGCGAAAATAAAATGTGTCACACTAGGGGAAATTCAGGATTTTTTAAAATATTGCCTTACAAAATTAAGAACTTAAAACTTGTATGTTATTAAAATATGGATTATTAGCTAAGAATATACGTTATAATAATTGGTATAACATGAACAAAAAGTAGTTTAATAACGTTTTAAATGTAAATCACTAAAAACCTTGTGTCATGCATAGTAAACGACACCCGGTGTGAGAGGGTTAACCAAAGAGAGATAAGCTGTACCTATATCATACTGCATGGCTATATAATGTGAAGAACTGAATACTAGCCAATGACACTTTTCCTTCACTTCACCTATCTAGTGTATAGGTTTTTCTCATAGTGAATACAAAGCACATTCACACCAACAGTATCTTTAACTAGTGTAGACAAACCTGCATTTCAATTTGGGTGACACTGACCCTGCTCCTTTACTTGGACTGTTGCCATTTGCTGAACTTAGTTTGTCTTTTGACTTTTTATTCTCACTAGTAGATCCAGATGTCTCTCTTTCTTCATTCTGAAGAGTAAAACTTGTATTTTCATAAAGAACAAGAGTGATGCTTAGCCCAATATTTTTAATAAACTGCAGTTACATATTCAATTCTAATTACAATGTTGATGTTAAACTGTTTTAAAGCTTGAAAGATAAGTCTTTTTTTTTCTGCGAATAAACAGGAGAAAGTTAGAATATCATCTGTCTATAGTAGAAGCTCAGAATAATTATAATAGTTTAAAGCCCTACGTTATAACTGAATATATGATTGTCATTAGGAAGGGAAAAGTCTAGGAAAAGATTTAACAAGCAATTACAAAATCAATAAACATAATCAGTAGACTTAATTCAACTTAGATCTAATTTGCATTCCCAAATATAGTGTAACCTTTCAATGTCTCATCTAAACAGAAGTCTTGGTATCAATGCTCCGAATAAGGACAAAATTTAATGTCCACCATAATAAATGTCAGTAAAACTGCCAATTAAGGAGCTAAAAAACTGAATTTATGGAGAAAACTATGCTCTATTTACTGCTAACAACTGAGGGTACTTCTGATAAATAAAATAAACACGATATAGCTCAAAGGAATTATTTTAATACACTTATCATCTGCAAATGTATGCAGCATGTGGCTAGTTATGGTATGCGAGAAATTCTAATTTATTTCATTATAAGAATATTTATTATTGAAATATTCAAAACCTAGACAATGCATACAAGAAATATGATTTACTCCAAACCTTATCAGTTGGTTTAACTAAAGTGTTTAAAAAACAAAACATCAAACACAAATTTCACACAGGGATCATCAGATCAAAAAAAGTAATTAAAATTATCTACCCAGGCAGATCAGATGTTGAATTCATGATTAAAAAAAATATATATTAGTTAATAAACCTTAAACAAAACTCAATTTCTTCTCAATTACAGGCGCTTTAAAAAAAAATCCTATATTAAAATATTTTTTGTCTGTCTTATGTTAATGCATTATTTACTACATTTGTTAATAGTTGCAATTTCATTTTTTTTTAGTAAACTGCTGAAGATGAATTAGTTAGAAATGCCCAATACAATGTTGTGTACTGTCAGTATCATCTTTACTTCTTTGATCAAATTATATTTTCAAACAAAAGATTCATTTGCTGCTACATATACTTTTATTAGTTTCATTCCAAACTGGAGTAAATCAATAAAGGTATTATTTTTATAGTAAATATTTTTTTTTTAGTAATGAAGAGTATTTATTATTAAAATACCAATCAATTTTAAAACACAAATTGAACTATTCTATAATTGTCGTATATTATATACAACATTTCAAAATTTATAAGCATGCAAACCTCCCATTTTGTTCAAGTGTTACAATCTCAACACATAAGTACAAACAATTATTTTTGCCAATGAAGAACCTGGATCTGTTGCTTCATTCAATTAATATACCAATAAAAAAAAGGTGCTAAGATCCTAATTTCTTGGAGGAAAAATTCAGAATCTAAACAAAAACTTTACATTTTACCTATATATTTTTAAAAAATTAAGAATGCTTACTTGACTGGTGTGATGATTTTGTACATGGGCTCTCCTGAAAATTATTATAATAAAAATACTTCAGTTTACAGAAGGAAAAACATGTTTTCTAATGTATCCAGCTTTCAAAATAGTTTTGCACATTATTTATAGGTTCTGCATAATTATGAATTTAAGTCATTAAAAGATCTAGCACCATTCATATGAAATTTATCATCCATCAGTAGCTCAAAAAGTAATTATTCAAGTATGTATATCTTTATTAATTTACATTATTTGTTTTTGATGGAAGTCAGCTTAATTTCATTGTACCATAACAAATAATTCTGACTTTTGATAAAGATATCTGCTTCTCCAATATTAAGATTTGCTCAAGTAAGCAGGCTATGAAACACTGAGACGTGTTCATGCGAGCAAGATGTCAAACACTGAGACGTGTTCATGCGAGCAAGATGTCAAACACTGAGACGTGTTCATGCGAGCAAGATGTCAAACACTGAGACGTGTTTATGGGAGCAAGATGTCAAACACTGAGACGTGTTTATGGGAGCAAGATGTCAAACACTGAGACGTGTTCATGCGAGCAAGATATCAAACACTGAGGTGTGTTCAAGTGAGCAATCCATGAAACACTGACGTACAAAATGGGATACAAATATCATAATTTTAAAACTTTAGCAAACAAAAAGAATATACCTCTTTAGACTTTGAACATACTGAAAGACAAAAAAACATACTTATATATAAAAAAACTAAAACTGTTTATTCAGTTTGAATTTATAACTTAAAATAATCAAATAAAATAAAGAACATTAATAACAGAATTGCAGTCAGTTTCACACAATTCAACACCAATAATACAGGTATATGCTACAGTATTGTATTTACAATAAAAAAGTTGGATAAATGTTTAACCTGAAAAAATACTTAGAACAAGACATTGCATTTTTAATCAACTCAAGCCTTACCTTCTGGCTAGAGTCTTTGTAATTTCATCCATTAGGTTAACAGGACCTGAGTGGGTTGGCTCAACAATTCCTCCTCCTTCGGAACCCTTCACAGAAAAATTAACCTAAATTGTAAACATCACTTGCATATAAAAACCTAGGCTACATTACTGGATGTCAGCAACAAACTACTGGCTTAAAAATCTTTACTCTTTACAATTATAATTTGAACCAAGTTCAGAAGGAACAGTAAAGATATCTAAAACAGTCCAAACTTTTGAACTTTTCACAAACTTTAGTTTCAAAGATTACATTAGATATACTAAATCATTTACAAAAATGTAATAATAATGGCATTTTCTACACTCTAGATATAGAAACCAACCTTAGTAATAGTCTTTTGAAGCCTAGTTCCTTTCAGTGCAGCTGCCAAAGAAGGAGGGGAGCCTTCAACTCCACCACTCAAACTTGAACCTGCACGGGGAAGAGTATGAGCTCCACTCATGGGTGGAGGAGGAGGGGCTGGTACAGTGTAAGCTCCACTCATAGGTGGAGGAGGAGGGGCTGGGGCAGTGTGGGACCCACTTATGGATGGAGGAAGGGGTGCTGAGGCAACATAGGACCCACTCATTGGTGGAGGAGGGGGAACTGGTGGAGCCCTTGATCCAGGAAGGGGTGGTGGTGGGGGAGGTGGAACAGTAGGTTGTGATGGCATAGCAGAAGCAGGTGGAGGTAGACCAGTAGATTGTAGTGGCATAGCAGAAGCATGAGGTCCACACACAGTTTTTTGATAGCCATTTTGATGGGATGGGGCTGATGAATGATGCCCATCCACACCTATGGTAAGGAAACAAAGAATTAGTCAATACATAAAATGGTATAAAGTACACAAATATTTTTGTATTTGGTTTTTTCTTCAGAGATCAATGAAACAGGCAAAAATGAAAAATATATAAATATTGGTTAATCACATCTTAATGAAGATAAGTTAATTCTAAAACAGGAAGGAAACATGATAAAAAAAAATTGAAAGTACAATGAAAAAGTTATGGCTCACTAAATGGCATAATGACCCACACTTTCAACTTTCTGTTATTAATCAATGCATGTGCATAATAATATTTCCAATCATTAAATATATTTTCTGACTGATGTGTTTGGTTCTTGACTTACTTTTTTTGTTTTGAAAAATCAAGAATAAATTTTGATTGAATATCTAAATTTCGGACTAAAATATTTCATCAATGGATGTTGCATCAGCTAAATGACTATAATCAACTTGTAAGTGATAAATATTTTTTGTTATAAAAGTTCTAAAATTGTCTACAAAATCAGTGATTCAAATTCAGTCTAGAAATAGAGTCCAGAATGTAAAATTCTATACAATATTATAGAAGTCCACAAAAATATTGTTCTCGCTACTCTTAAATAATTCAATCATTTACAAAACCCATTTTTTATAGAACATTATTGATAAAAAAACAAAAAAAAACGTTTTCTTCTAAAAAAAATCTGATAAAAACTACAAAAATGTAATAACAAAGTTATTTTTACATCAGATAAACCACTTCTTTAAATATTATCAACTTAAAAAATAGTAAATATAATATTATTGCTTTTCAAAGTTCTTGTTGTTACAATCTTTCTGAAATTACCTACATAATGAAAAACTTAGTAACCAACTATCATTCATTTCAGTGTATGTATCCAGTCATTACATTTCTGTGCACAAGATTTCAAAGTCTGATTAGAACCAGAAACAGCCTGCTGGTAATGATGTTACATTGTCCAAGTCATGCCATTAACACCACACTAGCACCAGTAAACATAAATAGATGCTGAACAAAAGTGGTTTAAATTTAGTTTGGTGGTCATAAAAATTTAAATAACTAACAGGAACACTGATAATGAGAAAATTGAACAATTCAGTGGATAATTTTATTAAAGTAACTCAAACAGATGGTTCTGGGAGGTGTAAAATAAGTCTGTAAATGTTTAAACTGTGTGTTCAGAACCATTGGCATAAATAATTACTTTCCCACTTACAATAAATTAATTTTCTCAACTGAACACAAGTCTGCCAAACTCAAGTATTTTACAAATTTATGACTCTGTTTCAAACTCTCTTTACAATCAATCCTTGAGAGTTCTCTGGTGAAATGCTTTAAATAATCGTATTGAGAAAGCTGCAGTTTAACTGAACTCTAACAAAAACTAGAGAAACATAAAACAAATATAAACTAATTTACAAATGTGTCAAAGTGTTGCCTAGAGAATTCTACTATGAATTAACCAATTAAAGTTTCTTTACAGATGTAACACTGAGTGGAATTAAGAAATATTTCATAAAGTTCATTTAAATTTAAATTTTCTAACAACCTAACATACTAATATAGCAGAAATTAAGTGATAGACAAGAAATCGAGTTCACCTGAGTTATTATTACACTGCATCAGTTCTTGTTTCTTCTCCAACATTGATTCTTCTCTGATCCTAAAGTAAACAGTATAACAGTGTTAGTGTTAAACAGAGACAAATAAAATCAGAATCAAACACAAATTCAGTTGGTGAGTGGTGAATTGTAACTAATCCTCATGGTACAAGCATCGTGTTAACAGGAATTTGATGAAGTATGGTAGAAAGTTGAGGCAAAACACATTGAAAATGTAAGAAATAGTAAGGTAGAAACATACAAATACAAGTATCAACATAAATTTTTATACATTAACAATGGCAAAAAAAGCACTACACCAGAATCAAGGAGGGGCCTTATGCTTTACTATCGATGGAATGTTTATAACAATTTTAAGGAAGCAGCTTTTTAAAAGACATTCTAATCAATAACATAAAATCACTGAAAAATATAGTGTGCTAACTGCAACAAAACACATCACTTAAAAGATAGGGCATCATGGAATCAAACAATGAGAACAGATGTCTGAGATTTCCAGCATGTACAGTACTACAGGAATCTCCAGGTTTAAATAGCATTCTATATATACCATATTTTCAGTGGTTATAACAATCATTATGATAGTTAATTCCAGTTTTAAGTCATTTTGCATGTCCAACATTTTTCAAATATCTGTCTAGCATACCTCATATTACAGAATTATTTAAACCAAATACCAGATTATAAAATTGAATACAGTACATGTCATCAGGGTTCAATCATGGTATTTAAGGAATCTATGTTTGTGTAAAATTTTTGTTATTGTATATGCTACTTTCTTTCTGGCTACAGCACAATTTGTTTTAAATTACTGTTATATTATAAAATGGTTGAAGTTGGCTACTACACAACTTTTACAGGCAATAGGTTTTTTACACTATTGTTTATGCATGTCTAATCTTTTATGATACAAGTGTCAAACTTATTTAGTTTTACTATTTAAAGAAATATCAGAGTGTAATTGACTAACTATTCTCAATATATGTATAACATTCTATTAAAATTACTATTAATTAAAGTTTATATAGTAAGTACTGCAATCAGATGTCAATGGTCTCTTTCGTCAATGGTTAAAAAGACTACTCATTAAAATCTTTAGTTTTATGAAACACTATGGTGTAAATATGACAAACTGTCTTTAAGAAAACACTACCTATGGTCATCTGGAACAGATGGTTCAATCTCGTGGTAAGTAGGCTGTTGTGGTTGTTGCTGATATACCATGGATGTTGGTGGTGGTGGTGGTCTTACTACCAAAATACAGGAACTAGTGGTTAACCTTCATATATTCAAAGCATTAATACATTTTGATGCAACACCTTTCTAAAAGTTTGCTTTGCTTATAAATTAGAAGCATAAAAGCTAGTAATGAATATTACCTTCTGAAAGTTAAGATTCTGAAACAAAATTGCATTTATTAATTGTGATGTAATTCAAATAGAAATAATTCATGTTATGAAATGTAAATTTTATAGAAACTAAGTACATTTCTCACATTTAAAAAATAATTTAATTAAGCTCAATGTATTTTGTGGTCCTACACCTTTTAGGATATGCAAATTAATCTCAATGAAGTAATAACTAAAAAAAAAAGAGATAATGTGTAAAGTGATTATTTATAAGATGGTAGAATGCCTTTTAAGAGGATCTCTTAAAAGTTATTTGAAAATAAAAATTTACAACTTTCAACTGAGAAATATTACAAGTAAAAACATCATTATTATTAGGAAATTTTCTCAAAATATCTTGTATATTCAGTGAAAAAAAAGTATCATTTATAGATTACACACACAAAAAAGGTCTTCCTGGATGGACCTGGTTCCCCAAGTTGATCCATACTCCTTTTTTCCAATGATATTAAGTAAAAGGGATATTCCCATCTTGAAAATTCTAAATCCCTGACTTCAACACATTTTGATGATCTGGGTATATGAATATCTTTCATGGAAAAGGGATGTTACATGCCCTTCCTAAAAATTATAAATTTCTGGTACCTACAAAATGCTAAAATATAATTATGATACATACTTTTCTACCATGACTTTGGAATTATATGTATGCAGTTTGGTCCTTGGGATGTCTGGGAATCCAGTAATTAGGTAATAATATTTGTTAGGATAGTGCATGTATGCATACATCACTACTTGAAGATTTGTTCTTAGTCATCAATTATTAGCTGTATCAGTAAAATATAATGAAAATATGTTTAAAAGAATGATGATAGAGTGAAATAAGGTATTAAAAGATTTTTCAGAGCAAGGGCACACTGCTTTTGATGATTTTATTTATGTATTTTACTACTCTCTAAAAGAAATTAATGTATTATTAAATTTAACTCGGCTAGTTCAAGTGTCCAGCATATACTTTCAATTAATACTATTTCATGACAATGATATAAGGTTGAGGAAAGGGTTGTCTCTAGTTTGAACTACTTAAGCACACATTTTGTTGGACCAATCACCCAGTGCTGATGAAAACTGAAAAACAGAGTCTAGCAACAGTTAATGACTTTTTGGGCAGCTTGGAAACTTTTTTTTTTTGCATGAGTAAATTTCTACAAGTTAAGATTCCAACTTTTTGAGAGTAGCCAAATTATAACCAAGAGTTATTGGAAAGTATCAAACCAATGCAGTATGCACAAAATATGCAGTGTTTCCTGTATCTCTTAGTTTAGTAAGGTTAACATTTCACATTCAAGTAGAATTTTCGAAAACCTTCTCATAAATATCTATAGCTGTGTGACTTCAGTTTAACAATAGCACATCGGTCACAGAATGTGGCTCAATTACTTTTGCTCCAGTTACACATTTTTCTGAATCAGTCCCCTTTGGTGTCACATACATTTTCTAATGGAAAAGACTGCTGTATAAATATGGATGGCAATATTTACCACTGGTGGGTCAGGTGATACTTCAAGAAAGTGTTCTCATCAGTTGTTACTGGAATGACCAACAGTGAAATACATACTGAGAGGAATGTCACTAAATTTTTGCACATAGTATAGTGCTATTTCAGTCTCAAACATGTTTTAGTTTCAGGTTAAGAACTAGAGGGACTAGAGCAATTAGTCTCCAATATAAGCATGGTTTATTGCTCTGATAGGCGTTTTAACATTACATAAAGATAACTTTTCACTCTACTCATTGTTTAACCTCTTACTTCAAACTCTTCAGAGTGAGAGAAATTCAGTTTAACAATTTAACTCTGATACATTTCCTGACATTACTCAAGCTACTATGGTCATTCCACTCATCTCTAAGGTTCAGTATACCTGAGAATACCACATGCTTTCACTAACACACAGACATAGGCATAAGGGCTTGATTTTGACTGGGGGGGACCATTTTGCCTAAAAATATAAAATCAACCTTAAAATCATGAACTACAAGGTTTAATGTCACTTGAAAAATATGGTTCCAATGACTTCCATGCAGAACCATACGGAGCTAAAGGGTTAAAATGGTGCAAGTGAAAATGTCACATGTACATAATATATTTTCTGAAAAGATGATCAATTTACAAATATAAAAGTTATAGATATGTACAGAGCTTTTGCCTGAATATTTTGGGTAATTTTTTCCCATAAAATTATTTGGGCAAGAATTTTGGGGAGGGAGCAATTGCTCCCACTTGCTCCTATGCCTTTGCACAAAGGTACCTCATTTCTTTCAAATATCATGTAACACAAGCAAAACAGAAAAACAAGGAATACACAAAACAACTGTTCCAAGCAATAACATTACAGCTATATATTTAGGTTTTCCATTATCTTGTACAGTATGAATTGAAATTTCTTTTATATGTCTTCTGTGTTCTATAAACAAGTAAAAAAAAAAAAAAAATTTATCTGTAATATCAAGTAACATACACATATAGGTTACCACACTAGCTTGTAATCATGCATGATAAGATAAACAGCACAAATAATGAATATCAAAGGAATTTTCCTCATAATTATAGTTGGTTTAATTTAATGCAAGATAAGAGACATCCTGTCATGTTTAATTTTTGTTAAGTGCTGAAGCTATTATTTGCTCTGTAACAGGATGACATGAAAAGGACACCAAATATCGAAGTACATTAGTACAATATTTTATTATAAAAGAAAAAAAAAAGAGTACAAAACAAAATTACCATTATTTTGGTTTAGCTTTTCTAAAGCTCTTTGTAGGGCAACTGAGAAAGTCTCAGCTTCTTCTTTGCTGCTGAAATTAAGACCATAAACCTGCCGACTGTCCCTCCACTGAAGGAAGGTAGCAGTGGCTTGGTTGTATTTCAGCCCTTTTATGATGGAACAGTTGATCACAACCTACAGAATAGCAAACAATAAAGACATACCCAAACTGTGATGAATGTTTCTGGATGTCACTGAAAAAAAAAAGTAAATATTGTGTGTAATTACAAAATTTTTGAGATTTTGAAAGGAAACAAGGAATCAAAATCAGGCTTGGTAAACATAACACAAAATGAACACTACATCATATGTGGTCAAAAATGCAAAAACACCCATAAAAACTGAAATTTATATATATATATATATATATACCCCTGCATGGACCTAATGAACCACCAAAACAATTTGGGTGAAAATCCATCCTCACTCTCCAAAGTAGTTACATGGACATACAAAAGACAACAGACAGTACTATTATATTTAAATAGATTCAAATAAAATTTTATATGATTTTTAGTAAGAAATGATAAAATTTGAAAGAGTTTGCAATAGAAATAAATTGAAATATAAGTAGTTGTTGATCAATACTACAATAAAGTATTCTATAACTTATGATTTAGAAAATACCTTAAAACTTCTCATGAAATTACCTCATGATCTTGCAGCTTCCGCCCCACTACTCTGAATGTGTTATTAGTAACATGATGATAAAGATGAACTTTAGAAAGACCACTTGATGAGCCACTTGGAATCCACTTTTTGTTCTGGTCATCGTAAATCATAACAGAAGCTCTCACCGAGGCCACTGACTGCTCTGAACTGTATAACAACAAGATTTTAGAACTGAGATGAAGCTTCTAAAAGTAACACATTGACTATTTGTTTAGTTGAATTACCATACCATTTCCAAGAACAATGCTCAATCACTGAATAGTTTTATTATCAACTATTCCTATTACAGAATCAGCATATAAATACTTCAAAATATTTTTGCCTTAAATTTCACTACTGAGAAATGTCAGTTTGTTTTTTTTAGTAGCTTCTATATCAAAACAAATGCAATTTTTTTATACAAGTATACCAAATCAATCTCACTTAAAACTTCTGTAACTCATAACACTTAGTTTCATTATAAACTTTTAAAATTAAACACAACTGCTAACAAAAATATTTGCTGACAAGAAATATCATGCCACATATTTTGTTTTAATATCAATCTTCATTTTGCACTTCATTTACAGATAATTTGGCCCTCAGCTAGATTTTCTTGGTTCCTTCACGTAAAACATATACTTCTCAAATTAGAACCTTTACACATTTTCTCATCTAATTTTGTTTGTTTTGCTTGGTATAATTTAAAATTATTAAACTTACAGTATCAGACAGCATAATGTATTATACAATTTTGAAACAAATACATAAAAACACATTCTGTCTTTAAGTTTTGACTTCATTAATATACACGAGTTCATAAAGTTAACTGTTAATGTTAATAAGAATAAGATTCTATATTCTTAGTTCTTCTTTCGACAATAAAAAATACTTCACAAGTATGAAATGAAGAAAGAATAGCCTCAAAGACCGATATAAAAATAAGCAAATGTTACTTTTTTAAAGAACTGGTTAAGAGAATAGAAGACAGAACACTACCATTTTATTTTGACTATGAATAAACTCATACATTTAATTATACGAGATTTAATATTTGATAATTTTAAGTTAAAAGTAATACATATTATTAAAAATTAAAACAATTACAACGTATTTTACTGTTATGAAATCCTTTTTTTTTTATCTTACAAATTGAATAATACACTCGGCATTGATAAAAGAGGAAATTATCTTGTATAATGTATATAATCAAAACGGATTAACAACAAATGTTATCAAAGGCCCTACCTTAGCCTAAAAACTCCAAATGTTATCGTACATACACTAAACAAATAAGTCCAGATAATATCATATCAATATACACGTAAAATATAGCGTCAAACAGAAAAAACAAAACAAAAAACGATAATGGTTCTCTTGTGGTAAGTGGTCGAGTATCTGCAGTTGCATGTTTATACAAACTCCAGTTTGACGTTTGTTGAAATGATGAGAAAGTACTTATGTTAACAGTTTATCGAAACTGAGGTAAACTACTTGTGACTTGCACTGACTTCTTTCCTCTGCCATTTTATTAATCTTCCTAAGTTCTTAGACGCGAGTAAATGAAAAACAACTATATTACAAGAAGATAAATAGGGATATTCCAAGATAAAAAAACACATCATAAACTTGTACTGCATATAGAAAATAATTAATAATAACTATACAGCACGTTCTAACTCAAAACTTACAAAAATAATACAAACAATGGTATGTTTCTAATTAGGATTTTATAAACATGGTCAGGTAAAATTCTATCTAGGAATACATGTAATTCCACGCCTATTTTACGTTTTATAGTGTAGCATAAAATACCCGCACTCCCCTACCCCTAATGATTTATAGAGGCCTCAGTAAACCAATAAAGCTCCTCTATTATGTCTAATTACTTCCATTGCTACCCCAAAGGAAGTACGTACTCGAATGAAAAACTCCCTAGGATATCGGTCTGGGTTACCTGAACACGTATGTCAAGATTAGTCACGCCAGCTGTGAGTGGGGGGAGTGAACACATTTTAAAACATGGCGCCCCCGGGATAAGGAACGTAAAATACGATACCGGATTCGCATTCAGCGACTCTGAAAACATATTCCTAAAACTCTACATGCCCGTGTGACTTTCCATGATACCGGGACAACGTCTCGTGAATAAGGTCCCCTCCCTCCCGAGCCACCCCAAGTCCACCAACAAAGTTTGGTCCTGTTAGCTTCAGAACTGTGGGAGAAGTTAGATGGACATGTCACATACATACAAAGTTACAAATTGAATTAATATAGGATCATGCAACGTCTTACAAGTTCAGTTCGCATGTAATGGAAACTTGGCGAGTTCATAATACGAATTACAGAACTCCATACAAAAACTTAAAATACTCTTATCAAACACGACCTGTTAAACTCTTCATCTCATAACAAAGTTAAAGTAAATACTTATACAAAAATGGAATTGTAACATCACAAGAACACACTTAATTCCTGTTTTCAAATGTAAACCAATTATTCACTATTGGAACTTGGTTTCCAAAAAATGTGAAATATACTCTTGAAACCAACACAAGTTAAAGTATAGAGGTCTAAAAATTTAATTATTATATAGCCTCGTTACAATCAAGAAATTGTGACTTAATTTAACATATGTGTTAAAATTTATTAAAAATGCTCTGCTTACTCCACAGAATCCGTGCTAGTTTTAAAAAAATATCAGTCACGTCATCAGGCAGTAATTGTTAGACTAATTATATCGAAATTTTGTAATTAGTATACCAATAATATTCTACATCTTTTCTTTTATTTGTAATAAATTTTATGCAGTTTAACTCGGTTACAATTCTTAAGTGAATTAAAAGTCAAACTGAACATGCATTCAGTCTTGTAGCACATGAACAAAATGATGTAATATGTTAATTATGCTTTATTTTGCTGTGTTCATAAGTTATCTACTCTTTAAGCTAAAACAGATTTGACTTTTTTTACCTCAAATGTTTTTAAGATTGATTTCACGTATTTTTGTGTAACATCAAAACAATACACTAACATTCAATCATTACTGGTTAACCAGAGCTTTAAATAGAAGCAACTCTTACAGGGAAGTAATATGTACATCAGGACGTTGCCAATATTAAATACATTTCCAAGTATATTACATGGGATTGGACAGTGCGTTACCTTTAAGCATGACAAAGTACGAGAAAGAACCGGAAGTATCAGTTACATAGGAGGACACTCTCGTTCTCAGCTGAGCTATGAAGAATGAACTCTGGGAAGAAGAGTATTTTTTGGATGTTCTTACTCACTCACCAATAATGTGGCTTGCTTTAAACTTTAAATTATAAAGTTATTTAGAACTAAAATGATATAGGTAACTGCATCAGCTAAACAGACGGAGATTGAATTCAATGCTTCATGCCGCTAGCGCTAGGATTAGTATATATCGTAAAACTTAGAGATAAAATAAGGGTTCGTTAAGTGCTTGCATTGGAAGTACCGAGTCCAGCGCCAGCATCTACTCCTGCAATTAAGATACTTATTACTTTGTTTGAGTTGCTTCCCTCAATTAACAGTGAATAACGACAAAACAGGTTTTTTGAAAGCAATTTTACTTTATATATATAATAATCAAACTTTGAGAAAATATGAACTTTCCTTTTCATACCACTGAGAAAAAAGAATACTTTGACAATTTAGTTTTACTGTTGAACATACATTAAAGATGCTGAAAATTTTGAACTTCACGTGTCTCTAGAATCAAAAGTAGGTAAAGCTGGTGAATGACATTTTGCAGACCTGTTCTAGAGGTGCATTAAGCTCAGGATAAAGCAAGTATTTGTAATTTTTCATTTGAAGAATAATAATAAACACGCATATTTTATGTATAAAAATATATAAACAGAAAAGACTGCAGTAGTTTTATTTTCTTTTGATTACAAAACTATTGTTTTGTTTGTTTGATAATTATTTCCATCATATGAAAACAAAGATGTCTTAGTGAACAAATACATAATGGGCTATCTGATCTGTATTCACTGCGGGAATCAAACTCCGAATTTTAAATATATAACCCCTTAATTTAATAGCCAACGGAGATTTTGAAGTCAAGTAAATTTTTTTTTATCAAACTATGCTCAACTATGCTAAGTGACTTCACTCTACTTGCTATTGGTTTCCAACTTTTCCTAAACATATGTATATATATCACACCTTTAATTAAATAAATATAGGTGAAGGTTATCAGATTTTTGAGTAGAGATCAGCTTTACCCTTTCAAACCTGCTAGCTTCCTTGCCCCTCTCTGCCTATTAAACGTTATTGCTTTAATAAATATTACTAAACTTCAGTTAGCTAATTTGAAATGACACGTCAACTACGCATTTAGTCTTCCCTAAATTATGACAACATGCATTTTTTATTAAGAATTCATACTTTTTTGTGAACTAATTATCCACTTTAAGCACTACTAAAATTTATATGTACACTATAAACGAAAGCCTTCGGTAAGAAAAAACAAAAATGAAAAGCATTTTGGCCATTTGAAAACTAAATTCAATTTTCCGGGAAAATGTGACGCGCCAAAGAAAAGTTGCACAAAATAAGGGTACAATATCTTAAGCTGTTTTATCTCTATTCGAAGTTCGACTGAATTCCGACATACAGACGCCAATTCGAAAGAAGGAACAACAAAGAAGATCATCGTTTCAACCTGTTACAGGCGTAATTATTCTCTCGTTAATTCAACCAATAATGTGCAAACGAGGAAGTCGAACGAAGTGGGCAGGTTTGAATGACTTTGAAATGACAAAAATCTTTAAAATATATATAAACAATTCAAAGTGCATGGCAACCATCTACTTATAGGTTGGACAAACTGATGGAGTAATGGAATATTCTTTGTTTACATGCACACGTATCGCTGGAAAGACATGTTACATGATCAGGCATGTGAGCAGTTTTACCAAGTCTGCTTACAATAAGTGGAATAGGAGTTCGTTTCTTTTTTTTTCTTTTTTTAAAGAAAACATTATAGCTCGTTGAGAGTTGGTGGTTGCGGTTTTTTGGGTTTATTTTATTCTGAGATCACTTGTTTGAGTTTATATATAACTGACTTCAACACAGTAAAATAGCTGCAGCAGTGGTTTCGACGATTGTCTAGGTCAATAAATAGCGTACTAGTTCATCATTCTAATTATAGAATCATCTTTTCCTCACTCTGGTTAAATTAACATAAAACAACAACAAAATAATAAAAATAAAACACCCACAATCGTGAATTTCTTGGCCCGCCCAGTTGACACATTCTATATTCTAATTAAGCAGCGCAATTCGCCATTTTGAGGGTAAGCCATAAAACAGCAGTTTTGGAAGTCAGTGCTGCTTGTTCGAAGCTCGTTTCGAAAAGCAATGCCATCTATTTTTCTATCGAGACTTGGTAACACAGCACATGAGACAGAACACACGTGGCCTGAATGCACTTGATAACACTCGTATATTTAATAATATAGTAACCTGAATTTGCTAATGAGGTTATACAACCCTTTAGCTATCATTCTATAACAGCTGTAAGAAGCTATTACGTTGAGAGTTTGGTTTTGTGAATGTATGACTTAACGTATCATTGACGTTTAAAGTAATTGAATGTTTGTACTATAATAATGTTTCTATATATATATTAATATAATTAATCACACACAGAAACTAAAATAAGTACGGAAAAACTAAGTTTTTAACACAACTATGAAGGATAACAGCAGGTCTCTTATGACAATTCAGGTTCTTTCATTCATATTGGGGCTTCCAATGACTTGAGTGAGCTTTAGCCAAACATATGACTGATTAATTATAACACCACAAATTAATCCAGCAGCAAATACGGCTCAGTGTTTTTAATACGTCTAAAGCGTAAATTATTGTGATTTTATATTTTCGGAATGCGTGTATATGATAAGCAAGCAACATCTTCACGTTTGCTATGATACACTAAAATTTAATGATGAAACTACTTACAAATAGCATACAAAACATTTAACGAAATTCAAAACAGCCACTACATAATGCTCAATTAAAGAAATTAGCATCCATACTTGGAATTATTTTGCATTGTTTTTTGTCCTTACAAGTAAAAATCAGGATTTAATTTTACACACACAAAAGAAAATCAAAAACTTGGGTTCAAGATTCGTTCAACAGATCATATTATCTATATAACTTTGAAAATGAAAAATAACATGAACAGTCGTCCACCTGTTCATCAGTTTCCTAAATCTGCAAAATAACCGGTAAAACCAATAAGAGAGAGATACAATTTCAACTTTGTATTTTTTTAAAAAAAGTACTGAGTATCAGATTGTTTGCCAGATAAAATCTACCAAGCAGGAACAGATTATACTACTATTTCCCCAGTCACAATAAGCCTGGAAACAGTTCGACAAAATAAAACAAATAAATGCTAAATTAATGAATTAAATACATTTCTGTTTGCATAGGGCAGCCGGGAGCTGCGAAGGACCCCGGGGAAAGATTGTCACAATTCGGGGATACAACATCAAAATTCCTCAGGGGCAACTTTTGATGATTACACATGTAACCAACAAGCGTTTTTACAAGCTTGGGGGGAGGTGACGTAAAGGGCGAAATAAACGACATAACATTGTAGTATGGTACTTACAGTACTTCCTCATACACAGCACATTTTAATTGTCGATAATTTGTTTAATATCTATATTTATTACTTATATTGAATGTTATTAATATAATATAATATTAATATAATTTTATTTTATAACACTGTGTATTTTTTATTAAATCTCGTGCATACACTCAGTGGCTTCAAAATGCAACCAAATTAAAAGTAAAAAAAGTGTATTCACAATAGACTAAATATAAGTTCACACTTAACAATTACATATCTCATTTAGGTTCTGCCAGTAACTAACAATTCATCTGAGTAATACATTATGATAAGTCCTAACTCCACTTGATTTTTGTTTCATAAAAAGGTAACAAACCT
>NW_013670493.1:43338-45281 GCF_000517525.1 Limulus polyphemus | reverse complement strand
ACGTCACTAAGCCACTTAAATACAGATGTAATGGTATTTATGGTAAAGCTGCTAAAGCTATCTGCTGCCGTACCTTCTTTTAAGCTACTGACTAAAGAGAAAGCAGATAGTGAAAAGTATCCAACAACCAACCATCCAAGCTGAGGGATTGACTGACACGTCTTGAAAGTGCGGGGAATATTCTGAGGTATCGAATGGATTTGAATCCAGCTCCAAAATCCAAACAGCGTTCCGATATTAATTGAAGCCTCCATATTCAACAGTAATTCCAACAGTGACACATACACTTTATTAAAACGAAACAACAAAACTCTCAAGTGAAAAACACTGAACGGTTATATCACCATATTTTTGCTCAGACTACTCTCAAGTGAAAAACACTGAACGGTTATATCACAATACTTACACAGATTACTCTCAAATAAAGAACGCTAAGCCGTTATATTACAATACTTATGTTCAGACTACTCTCAAGTGGTTACAGCAATATTCATTCTCAGATTAATCTCAAATGAAGAACACAACGGTTATATCGCAACTTTTACGCTCAGACTACTCTCAAGCAAAGAATGTTAAACGGATATATTACAATATTTACTATCATACTACTATTTAGTGACAATAATTATTTTTAGCCTAACTCTTTCACTGCATATAACATATGTTCTAGCCTTGAACAATGTGGTATTAACCACATGCGAGTTGGGAATTTTGTACCACTATGATGAAAGGACATTCCTTTCCAAGAGTTTCAAGTTTCAGATAAGCAATGAAATATTTAAAGTTATCTTTTTGTTTTTTTCTATTATGTATCGAAAAATAAACCTGGTACTAGGACAGTTGTTTATTAATAAACGTGGCAGTGATAGATTAAAAAAAATTATGAATTATCAACTCAAACAATAATTCATAATAATAGGTCTATATATTTTATACAACTACGTGGTTCGACCCGTTGGTGCTCTTTCACAATATTAAATTTGTATCCTTACATTTACATCTGTTTGTTTTTAATTATGCACAAAGCTACACAAGGGCTATCTGTGCTCTGCCCACCACGGGTATCGAAACCCGGTTTCTAGCGTTGTAAGTCCGCAGACATACCGCTGTGCCACTGGGGGGGGGGCACATTTACATCTGACTCACGTTTAATCTAAAAGCAATATAACAAATCTTAAATACATTTAAATGTGCTAGTTACAGAACAGATATTTACGCTCAAGTGAAAACACTAAGCGGTTATATTACAGATATTTACCTTCAGACTACTCTTAGATGATAATTATTATTTTTAGCTCCCTATATAATAAATGAAATAAACATTCATGCAAGTCTTAAAAATACAATCCATATTATCCAATTATTATTCAAAGTTTACATATATATACGTCACAATTATACAAATACAAATATTTTATAACAATTTTGCAGCATATTATACATGTTTGACATACTGTCCTTTGAATCCTTGCACTGTATCGAACTGGAGAAAAGTGTGAAGCATATTTATTTGCCATATCGTATGTGAAAATATGAAGAATTTATCCTGGTCACTGCTGGCCGTTCAGTACGTTTCAATACATCATGGTTATGCTGAGGACATTGGTTTCCCTGCAAGTAGATATGGCGGCTTGTGAAATTAATGTTTATTTTTGATCCCAAAGGGGTTATTTCACACTCCTATTCCACCTTCCTCTAGTGACGCCTCTGGTTATTAGTAATTATGAAATATTCTGCTTCGACGTGCTACAAACAGGTTAAATGCAAATTAATTATTTACTACGCCTTAGGAAGGGAGGGGAGACTACTGAAACAATTTTCCCGTTGAATTTTTGCTTTTGTTAAGGGCAAACTTACATAAAGGTTATCTGTTTTGCATTCGCCGCAGGTACCGAACCCCGAATATTGGTGTTATAAAGCAAGCCCTCAAACCATTACGCTGC
>NW_013670493.1:38309-42921 GCF_000517525.1 Limulus polyphemus | reverse complement strand
AATTTAGCAGTGTAAGTCTAGGTGGAAAGCAGCTAGTCATCACCACCCACCACCAACTCTTGGGCTACTCTTTTTACCAACGAATAATGAGATTAACCGTCACGTTATAATGAGTCGAGCTTCCTAACCACCTGGCCATGCCGGGCCTCTTATCCTTTTGAACTTCAACTTTCATATTTTTCGTTTACAGCCATGAGGACATTTTTGTATGAACAATCCTAATTTTTTCTAGCTTGCTGACAACGTTTCGAGATTGGTATTGTCTCCTCAGCAAGGCGAAACGACTTCCAGTAAGTTAGGAAAAGAAACAATAACTGTTTCATACAACGCTCAAAACAAACTAAATACATGATCTAGATATACTTTAAAAATACAATCATAATGCATTTCCCATTAATTTAGTAGAAACGCATTTTAAACGAAGACTAAGGCATCTTTGAAATGTAATTCAATAATTTCGATTCTTGGAAAATTGCTTTCTTATTTTATTCAGCACAGTCAGGGTTGTTTCTTCCACAAAATAATAATTAATAATAATAATCTAACCTAATCACGCTTGATTTCTCGAAATAGGAGTAGTCATAAAAGCCAAAATGCATTTAACCAGATAGATTAGTTCGATTACTGTCTGTCCATTAAAATTTTATTGCGGGGGTGCAAGGGGGACGTGAGGGGTGTGTGTGTGCCGTGAAACCTTATAAGTGTTGGTATAATAAGCCTAAAGTAAAGACGTAGTGTGGGATCACCTATCGCAGAGCCAAGTGCATAAAATTTATCGATTCAATTTTAAACTTAAATCGTTTCTGAATTAAACTATTTTCTGTTATATCACAAACGTTTTTAATAAATAAAAAACCTCTTTAATCAAAGGAGATTCTAAATTAAGAAATAAACAAATATTTTTACACTTTTGTTGTCTATACATTTCATTTTATACTTCCAGTACATAGACTAACAATATTAGGTTATACTTTTGTTGCTAAGCAACATGACATAAACTCCATTGTTGGAACGTAGTGTTACCAAAATGCATTGGCTTTTCTATATATTAGAAGTTGTTTATCTAACTTATTTTTTAATAATTATTTTAATACTTTTTATACATATAAAAACTGTTCCGATGAGCCTTCAATAGGCGAAACTGCAGTCCACAGCAGTGAGTACGGGCAATCAAAGAAAACATTTGCCCTCAATATGCAATCATTAAATACATGGTCCGAGATGTAATGTGGAATAATGATTTAGGCACGAGCTCTAATATTATTCAAATACCTAAATTATTTTAGGTTATTCTACTGGTGATTGAAAAGGGCTTAAAAATCCCATTAATACTAATTGATTTTAACCAATAATTATTCTTTGAATGCGCTACGAGTTCATTTCATGCAGGATCTTAATTTTGATTGGCTCACAAAGGAATTTACTGACCTTTGACTGCATCGACTGCACTTTTCTGGTTCTTTTATTTGTCAAGCTTGATTCCGCAAAATTTATTTATTTCAGTTGGATATGAAATGCGTGGGGTGGGGGTGGTAGTACTTGCCCGTCACTTTTGACGGGCTATTCGCTAGTAATAATAATAATGCTTAACTGCAACCAAGTCCATTTTAAATATATACATGGAACAAAAAACATCCATTTGCAGGCAAACAGTATACTCGAATTGTGTATTAAATACACAGTATGAGGTTCAAATTGACAAAAATGTTGAATTAAAACATACTAATCTGATATGAATATTTTTTGGACCATACACGCGAGGCATTTTTCATAGCTCCATAAATAATAAGTGTTTCATGTCAAAGTCATGTCAATGTCAAGACAAATTTTATACCATTTAGGTTATGTGTTTTACCTGGTCCTTTTCAACTAGTACGATACGTACCTTATGTGCAGCAAGAATCGACATTTTAACAATGACGTGAAACCACGAACTGAATACGCTCATCACTTTTTTGTCATCAGTATAATGATGACTAGTGTAATTGAACGGGTTACCCTAAGTATTCATTCTTAGCTAACAGTTTGAGGTCATATCCTCGTTCTCATATATCAAAACATGACCCCGTTTATATGCGATGCATCCTTAAGCGTTTTCTAATTAGACTAATTCTGAATAAACTTTCAAATAGAAGTTGGGTATATTAAGTGTCCTTTAAAATATTTAGAATGTAAACCAAAGCTGACGGTTAGAACAAACCCACGAGTGTAGGAGCTAAAAGAAAAATTAAGACTTAAATAGCGAGAAAGATTAGGTCTATTTGCTTGCAGTTTCCCGCTTTTTTAATACAAGCCTAAGGAAAACTGGTTAAACCATATATATCCCACCCTGCTACTTTCCTTGTGTATAATAACACACTCGTATGTTTCTGCTCATAACCTCATCACCATAAAAGTAATTAAATTACCATAAGCACAACAAGGTCCTAGCAGTATAATTGAACTCTGAGACGATTATTAATGCATAATTTCCTCTTGTTATTGAACACGCTTCTCTTTATGAAATGATTGTCTCCAGAGAATTTAACTATTCCTGCCTTTCAAACCAGAAGTGAATTGGAGCAATTCTGTAAATCGTACATCTAACAATTTGATATTTATAGGCCTTCCAGTAGGCCACTGCAAAAATAAAGGTTTTTAATGGTTCCTTTTTCTAAAAATGTACAACAAATTGTGATTTCCGAAACCAAAATACATGGCTAAATGTATGCAACTAACTTATGTGACAAGTAACAAATGGGAATTCCTATACACATCTATAAAATTTAGTTGAAGAAATTTGTTACTCTGTGTGTAATTATAAAGACTTTACAAAGCAAGTTCTGATAATGACGTCTGAATTACATCCTAACATCAAAAATGATACGAAATCTCATTTTCATGGAACATCATAGCAATATAAGGACTACAATACTTCTGAGTTTAATATATATATATATTTACCTTGAAATTATAGTTTTTAAAATGTTCTGGGCCTATTCTTGGCAAAAATAAAGTTCATAAAGGTTGAGAACGAAATATTTTTAAAGGTTTCACTGGAAGATCTGTATAATATATTAATGTTATATGCGTGTAATTGTCAGTCAATAATTAATAAATGTTACTGCTTTCTATTAACGTTATAAAGAAAATACACAGCTAATGATCTTTGTATATTAATATGATTATCAACCGTACAGACGTTTTATACGTGTAGTTAAAAATATTATAAAGCCTCATAATTTCATAACTTTTGTCTTAAAACTCACATACGGAAATACTATCTGGAAAATTGCCAACAAAACCCTATTGTAGACACGCACTACAGCATGAATATCAAAATAGTGTCAAGTAAAAATTATTACACGAATACAAATACTGATATATAATTCCTTTTTTCTAGTGCACATACCCATTTTTGAAAGTAGCTATAAATTAAAGACCTAACTAACCAAAGCCTGAGCTTTAAGGAATTTTATTAGATAAATCTTGATGATCTGGTCTGTTATAATAAATTAGACTACAAGCGTTTAACCACTGTACATAAAAAAAAAGTATACATAGAGTTTCAGGATTATTATAATAAATTTTCAAAGTGATCGAACAGTCAAAAACTAATTTTTTCCTTCGTTAAATACCCATCCGACAAGTTACATGAACACTAAGATACTATAAGAATCACATTACGAAAGAATGCAGCTTTCAACAATTTAATTTGAAAATAAATGGGCGTTTCTCATACTACAGGAAAAATTTATCATCACTACCGGTATAGGTTGCTTTCCCAGCACTACTGGTTTTATACATAAAAACCCCGAAACGGTGTATTTGGTCATTTGCACAAACTGAAATCTTAACACCATGATTAATGTGTAAGAAATACATGAATACAAACACTCGGGTATGTATGAATAGATGTTACTATTTGTAAAACCTGCTCTGACTGACGCAAAACGTAACATAATTAAAGAAGTGGATCAAACTACGTTATTAGTCTCACCTAGTGTGGGTTTTGTAAGAAGACCCGGTTAACATTGGAAGACAACAGTACATAGTGCTATCATCAGAACGACTTGAGAACTCTCCTGGCCGCACCACACCCAACAACAATCCTCTGAAGACACTAACTGGCTCAATGGCCGCAGACACCGTCCTTACGTCAGGCATAGAATGTTACACACCGGATCAGCGATGTAGGAAACATCTTCCTATCACAAGTAGCTACCGCTAGGCGGGAAACGGAACGCGGAATCGTGAATTAAATATATAATATTAACCTTTCTGTTCTGAAATATCAAGATACGTACATGGTTTAAATACCAAACTCACGGCAATCAGTTTTATTCATCTTACTGTCTACTATACAAATAGAGCTTAATGAATGACGCAGTAATAAACTGCGCTCAGCGACAAGAAATTCCTAATATTTTGAAGATTTTCTAAAACTTGAAAACATTAAATTGGGTTTGTCTTGTTTTAACGCAATGCTACACAATGGAGACAATTTTCTCTCTGTCCACCGAGGTGAAACGAGCCCTGGATTTTAACGTTGTAAGTCCGTAGACTTACTGTTGACCCATCGAAGAAACGGCAAAAATTAGAACTAACAAAGTCATTAGCTTACATTAAGCAG
>NW_013670493.1:26925-37309 GCF_000517525.1 Limulus polyphemus | reverse complement strand
ATCTTTGTATTTTGATTCAACTTGTTTCTGTATTTTTGACGATCCCTATTCCCCTTTTTAAATTAACAATTTCTTAACGATTCTGTTTCTTAACTTTTTTTTATGTTCACTTGTGATGAACAAATTTGAAGCTACATACGTGCATACGCATTCAGTTGAATGTTACATAATTTTCAACAGTTTACAGCTGTACTGACTTTAAATGAAAAGGGGTCCTCGATTTACTCAAGTTTGAGAACCGCTACTCTATACGATTAAAAGCTACTATTACACGTTGATATTCATTGTTTCGTTATTTTCAATACGCAATGCCGTTCACTGCATTAAACTTATCCACTCTACAGTTAGGGAAACTACAGAACTGCCTTTTTGTAGTACATACAATCTGAATTTATACATCACCATTACCTATGACAAATAAAACACTTATGAATTTAGGAAACGTGTAACACTCGCTTTCAAAATAAATGCTTGTTGCAAACATGCACTTATCACAGTTTGCAAACTTATGGGACATTTTGTAATTAATTAAGCACTTGAACTAAAAAATTATTAATAACATGGGTTTCAACATTGTAATTAACATTTAACAACACACACGACTATAACGTAACTGAGAAAATATCGTCTGTAAATACTTCTTTACATACGTTCTATTTTAAAATAATATCTGTTTTATACTACAGCAGATAGTACTGGACTGATAAAAGTTCGTAATGCTGTAGTTGTTTCATAACCTTAAAAGTAGAATATTTTACTGAGCTACCCATCCAAACCATACATATAGAACGTTTTACTGAGCTATTCCAATTATTACTGTATTTATCTTAATTATCGCACCAATTTAACTTCTAACACATAAGAACGGGTTGATAGAAATTATCAAAGTATTCTTAAAATACTTTTTTCCCATATAACCAGTTGAAGTGCAAACTGTTTGACAAGTATGTTTATAACCTCAACAAGTTTAATGATCCAGAAAACAAGGCCTAAAACTGTAAGTATAACTACGATACAAATTTTATTGCAGGAAGGTTAAAATGCGCCAAACACGGCCTAAAACTGTAAGTATAACTACGATACAAATAATATTGCTGGAAGGTTAAAATGCGCCCTACGTTAGTTTCTGGAGGAATTTTTAATGCTGACTTCTGTAGGTAACTTGCTTTGGTCAGAAGTCACTGATAATAAATAAGAGCAGTATCTACTGAAGTAGAATCAATACAACGGTGAAGACGATAATCAGACTTATCTGAAAAAAAACAAACAAGATCAGATATCAGTGCTCAGGCCAACAACACATTATTAAGACTTTTTTACGATAACCATGGCATCAAAGTGTATACTTTTAGTTACAGAATCTATTATGATAATACTCAATTTTGAATGTCCTGAAAAATGCACAGGCACCTTACTATCTAAATGCGCATATGCGCGCACTTAAACGGATGTAAACAAAAGGCGGATGCAAATATACTTTTCTAGACATTTTGTACAACATATTAAAAGCTTAACGTTTTTAAAAAATCTAACGTTAGGTCGTAGAATAACATTATAAGTTTAGTTATTAACAGTATTAAGTACAGTAAAGTTTAGCCCTAACGAAACTAAAGCAAAAAACGTACACAAGTTAGTGTTATCTCTATCAAATACAGGCTGCAATTAGTAAAGGCTTAAATAATGTTAGGTCTGAGACAAGTGGACTTAAAAACTTCGGTGTCTGTGATTAGAATTCTTTTGTATTATTCTAGAAATACTGCATTTAAAGACGTACAGTTGCAATAAAGATACCAATTTGACCACAAAGATTTTGCTGGTCTCTGCTAGTATACAATAAAAACAAGTCTACATAAATGAGTGTAAAATTCCCAGTCACCGCGTGAATCATAATCTCTGCTTCAATAGACTTTTCGATTTGTCATAATTAAATCATACTGATCATTTTTCAAAATCGAGTTATTTGGATACGTTTAACATAACCGAATGATAACTAGAAAGTCATTCAGATAGGTCTGCATTAGACGGATGAGCAGAGTTCTCCCAAATTTCATTTTAAACACCTAAGTTCATTCTCCTAAGCGGTTTAAAAAATCATATTATCAATTAAAAAAAAAACCGTATAGTTTCTTAAATCGCTACAAAGAGTCAACAAAAGCCCCGCCACTCCCACCTCCGCCAAGTAGAGGAGCTAGAGCCAGATCTGCATTTACAACACAACTCTCATCTCGTACTATTGTTTGTTGCTAAGCACAAAGCTGCACAATGAGTTATCTGTGCTGTGCCTACCACGATCATCAAAACCCGGTTTTAGCGGTGAGAGCCCTCAAACTTACCGCTAAGTCACTGACTACGTACTAATGTTTTAGACTTTTGCAGTAAACAATGCAAAATATACGTCAAACAATCCCAAACCCTCAAAAATGTAGGCCTAGATGCCAAGATCCTCTTTCTTTCAACTTGTTCTAGAGTTATGATTCTTATTAAAAATCTTCATCCACCAAAAGTTAAACAACTAGTACTTATTCACATACACAGGTATGAAAACAATCTCACGGCAGAACAGGCGTATTAATTCTACCTTACTAAGGTAGTTACGATGCTCAACTGTCATCCTGTCTTCATGCTTCACGCCTTCCTTGTCCGTTTACCTATGTTGAACCTATCAGTACACTATCTGAAGTAATGAGCACCTTCAATTGTGAATAAACACAAAAATGTCTGGCTTTAAATTTCGGTGAAAAGAACACAACAAGCGTTTAAAAATAAATCGAACTAAAAATATTTAGGTATGTGCCTGAAAAATGTATGAGGTTAAGAATAAAAACAAACGATAACAACTACATCAAATCGAAACCGAATAAATGGAGTGCTTTGTTCCAGTGCTACAACCGAGGGAGAATGGAGGAGAACATCGTTCTCATTATTAAAATAAGTATCAATTTCGTCATCTTTGTTTAATAATATAATGTGCATTGGGGGACTTTTCGAGAGTGAGACTTCACTGACTGACTTGGCCTCAATGGAGGCACGCGTGTACAGCTAGAACTGTACCGGATCTTCCTGTGTGAAATGTTATCTCTGTAAAGTTAGTTTTTTAGTTCGCTCTTAATGTTTGTTTTATGCAATGTGATTGTTAAGTGTTAAGTCTGATCTAATTAGTGACTGACCAATATGGTAGGTAAATTCTGGGTGTGAGCGTGCGTATATACAGGGGCGTAGGCATAAATCATAAAGGTGGGTGCCACTTTTATAGAGAAAGGAAATGAGCAACGAAGCCATACTGGGAATCCTGTATGATTTTGTTGTAACTTACACTGGAAATGGTGCATTTGGATGGTATCCGAAGCTTGTTTTTTTTTTTTTATATTTCAGATATGTTTTATATATGTACATAGTTTGAACTTAGAGGATGGGATCGCGCATATATTAGACTACTGGTATAGTGCAAGCTTATTTCCTTATTGTTATGGAGTTTCTTACTAAGTTTAAGCGCTGAATTATGTGTGTGTGTGTTTCAATACTCTATACATTACAAAGAAAAACAACAAGGAATTTTTACCCAAATGTCATAGGAGAAATATAATCCACACTCACAGTTCAAGCTGCTTACAAAGCAAACAGTAGAACATGTCAACAGTACTTTACTCACAGTATAATCGCCAATGTATTCCATTAGTGCGATATCAAATAATAATGTCCTAATATATAGAAAAAGGATGTGATGGTGAGATGGCCAATGGCAGTTTTTTGTACCCACAAAACCGTACGGTGCGACTTCGAAGTTGGAAAATTATTTTAGGCCAACTGCAGGTCCAATGACACGCCCTTTGCAAGTATGACTTTAATAACATGATGAGAAGTTCATGTTTTGGTTGTGCTACCCTTTCCGTGACTAATAATAATGATAGTTTTATAAATGAGGACTCGCAGTTATCAAAATGATAACGTTTCAACAACAAAGACTACAAAAATTTACTAAAATAATTATGAGAATTGGGAAATATAAACATTTCTTTCTTTCCAAGTTGAATAGCATAATAATACTATTATTATTATTATTATACTAATCTTAGTCATTTAGTTTTCACATAAAGGAAGTTCTTTGAACGTTAACATGTGGGAAACACTAATGTTGCCACATCTCTCTAGAATCACATACTTCTATACATAGATATACTATCATGCTTCTCAAACACAAAAGTCGTTGATATCTAATGCAAAGGAGACATATTACAATGTGTTTGAACTTGAGAATCGACATTGTCTAACAAGCGATTTTCACGTATGCCTAACTTCCGAGATTATATTCATGATATCAGTCAGATAAACTCGTAGGTTCAAAAAGTCTTAATATAATATGATAAAAACCCTATAACCCGAGCGTTTTCGAAAGTCGGACCATTTTTCTTCAGGGGCAAACTGAGATTACATGTAAGGACACAATTGCAACAGTATTACAGCTCATGTATCATTGGTAAATCCTCCCACCACCCCCAACAAAAGAAATATCCCTCACAGTTTACGAGTATAACGAGAAAGTGATTATAATCTTTATGAAGATGTATCGAAACGACACTGGCAACTTTTTAAATTAAGCACTGAACTCGTAAGCTCCGACATCCATAACCTGGCTGTTTCCTACTGGTGAGAGGGGAATATATATGAATTCGTGATATCAATAGCCGACGTGTAGTTTACAGTTTGACATACACAGAACGATCACAACTGTCATCAGTGTTTCAATACCAGTAAATATGAATGGCCCAAACCACTGACTGCCAGTCCACAAAATTGACTGTTTAGACAGGAAATTGGTTAATATTAAACAATATAATTCGAAATAGAAATTATCCCTTAAATAATACCAGTCTACATTTGCATGCAAATATCAAAAAATGAGATCATACTGAGAGTTAATTACATTTTATAAGACCTTTATTTTCTCGATCACCAATAGTAGTGAATCCGATGTCCATGATCATATACTATTGTTCTAAGCCACAATTTTCATTGTAACAATCTTTTGTAAAGTAGAGAGATGTTAACTTTAGGACACACATCATGATAAACTTTCTACAGACTTTCTACTGTAATGGACGTTAGTTTTCAAAGCCACATTTAAGTAGATCAAAGGCATAGAATTCCACTGGGATTTCACAGGTATGTGGTCAAGTGGAATTGGTATGATTCTATTTTTATAAATCATGAAATCAGCCACTGATTTTGAGGCATGGCTGGAATGAAACTTCTTAACTTCAAACCCTTGATTATGATTTTGTTAATGATACTAGAAGATATATCCAGCTTCACTGCAACAGCATTTTGGGTTGGAAGGGTTCTCTTTCAGAACCACAGAAGATGAAAGTGTTGCTTTAGATTGGCTGCAAGCCTGTTGCTGTTATAAATGCTCGAATGTGCAAGTTTTTCTGCTTCCACAGAGAATATTGGGTCTCCTTCTTTAAAATGCTGTGTCTTTTGGTTCTATATCAGTTAACAATTTCATTCTCTGAACAGTCTTTCTCAGAAAGGGATTTAACTGTTAATAACAAACCTTTTTTATGAACCAAATATAGAGGTATTAAACAGGGTACCATGGCTCAAGTCTGAAGCAACACAAAACTGCAATAGCATATGTAGTTGTCCTTATAAAGAGCAATTAACCCTTTGTACTGATAGGTTGTTCTCTTCTCCTCCATAATTAGTGACATTAAATAAGCAGATTATAATAAACTAAAATAATGATTTACCCCTTACAGTATATTTGCCATATAATTCCATGAGAACTAAATCTACATATTTAGCTTTTGACCAATGGGTATCAAAAATAATTTAAAACTTGTTAAATTTCTTATATAAAAATATAATTTAGCACAAATATTTTAGAAGCTAAGAAAACTTCAGACAATAAAGACCTTACTCTTATCAGCTTTTCCAATGAATGTGCATGAACACACACACACACAGTGCAAAGAATGCTCTAGTAAATGTCTGAACAAGTTTTGTAGGTAGTAACAGAAAAACAGTGGTTTTAATCCCATATTCAAAGAAATTATTTCTCAAAATCTACTTGTCCTAGTGGAACTAAACTCTCCAGAGGCACATTGAGAATCACAAACTTTATTCAGAAAAGTTTGGGAAAGGTGCAGTGTTTCAAAAACTGTTACAGGAAGTGTTCCATATGGTTTCTGTCACTATCAATAAGCATAAAGTCTGTGTCTTAAATAAAGCTAGTACAAGTATTATCTGTTCTGGATAGCATTTATTTATCCTCATACTTTTTCACTTTTAAATGGCCATTTTCAGATCCTTAAATTTTGTAGAATGTTCTATTTGTCATTCTTTTTAAGAAAAACCTCCACAGCCAAATATATGCTAGATTAATGCCTGGAAGTGAGTGTCCAAAAGCCTTTTGACCAAAGTAAAACTGCTATTATTTGATACCACAGTCACGCTATTCTAAACACTGATATGCAAGTCACTAATTTTGTATTGTGGAGAGAAAAAGAGAAATGTCAATTAACAGGATGAGTGATTTAGGTACACAATACAATATGGTTTATACCCTTCCCCACTCTAGAACAAGTATTTTCTTTGATTTTAATCATGTTAAATATGAGGTCTTTTTTATGCTCCTCCCTGCACCTTAACTAATTCGTTGATGTTCATTAAAACAAAATCTTTCAGTTTTTAGTATATTATCTAAATTTAAAATTTGTATTTTATTCTATTCTTCATTTGGCTTTTAACTTTATTCAGGCAAATACTGTTCCTTGGCACAAATAATTAGGGTTAAAGTTCTCATATTAAATTTTTTTTCCTATTAATGCCTAATTTTTTGCTTTGTCTGCTTTATTATTAATTCTTAGATGAATTATACAAGTTTCTTTAAGATATGTTTTCTGTCTGGATGTCAATTAATAACATATGAAGTTCAGTCTCAAAATAGTAAAATTTAGGGAAAAGTTTCAGGTCTTATTTATCCTCAGCATCACAGCACAAGATATGTTATGTTCTTACAATGCACAGTAAATGTATTTGGTATTATATACAAAAGCCAGAATCTAATAATGAACCCAAGAACTCTCAAATTAAGTTAAGTTAATATGAAGGTCCAAACTCCACATAATAATTTTCAATTTACATTTTTTACAGATGTGTATGTATGATTGAATATTGTTTCCCATCTTAGCAACTTCCTGAGCTTATCCTAGATCTTGCACACTGTGCCTCATTTCAGCCTTAATGGTTTCCAGCATCTCTTACTAAACACTTAAAATATACAAGTTCATAGGATCTTTTTCTAAATATTTACATGGTACAACTCTTATTCTACTAGTTCCCTGTGTCTTTTTGAAAGTATTTACATGACATAACATCACCTCTTACTAATTTTCATAGACTTTTTCTAGACATTTGACTGGCATAGTATAATTTTTTCTATGCATTTCTGTGGCACAATTTGACATCACATTAATTTTCAAAACATTTTTCTTAACATCTATGATGTATAATATCTCACATCTTAGTAATTTCTAGGTTCTTTCCCACATACTTGCCAAGTACATAGTCTCACATCTTTTACTTTTTCAAGGTCTTATTCATTTTTTAAGGAGTTTTCTAGAAATTTCCTAGTATGTATCAAGGCATAAGAGTAAAGAGAACATTTTATTCATCAAACACATGTAGTTTGTTTGTTTTGAATTTCATACAAAATTACAATATTTGTGCTAGCCATCCCTAATTTAGCAATGTAAGACTAGAGGAAATGCAGCTAGTCATCACCACCCACTGCCAACTCTTTTACCAACAAATAGTGAGATTGACCGTCACATTATAATGTCCCCACGGCTGAAAAGGCGAGCATGTTTGGTGGGACGGGGATTCGAACCCGCGACCCATAGATTGGGAGTAGAGTGCCCTAACCACCTGGCCATGCTGGGCCACAAACACATGTAGCACCGATATATTGGACAATCTAATTTTTAACTATTTATATATATATATATATATATATATATATATATATAAAACAAACACACTAAAATTATACCATGAGTAAAACTTGGTGAGAATAACTAGTATCATAAGTAGGCTATAAAAATTAACTTACAACATAAATGTAATTTTTGTGGTGAATCTGGTGTTATGACATAGGTTTTTTCCAATTTTTTCCACAATAAAACTTTACTTCTGATAGTTCTGCATAGAATCATATAAATTAAATATTAATAGTAAAAGTGTATCTTTTTCATATCTACAGTTTCATTATTTGTGGGTTTCAATAATACAACTAGTCTTCATTGCATCACATGGATAACTCATATGAAATAAAGTATTCACATTCCCATGTATAGTCTAAACCACTCGAGTTACACATTACATTCAAATAGAAAGACTTTATACACTTGTATCTGTTCATAATGGTGCTGAAACAAATATCTGTAGTGAAGGTGCTGAAAACCATTGAACAAAATCAAAACCTCAGTACGTAATGGAAACCATGCATGCGCAGTACCTCCATATGTCAAGCCAGAAGGTGCTACTGTACCCTCAACACTTCTAGTTCCCAAGCCCTTGCTTGTTCATACTGGAATGGATAAGAGTGAGCAAAATGCTTAATATAACCTATGTATTCAAAATAGTCAGACTTCTCAAGCATTTATGTGATGTTTCTAGTTCTGGAAATATGGAAATCAGAAATATTAACTCTGAAAACTAGATGTTCAAGTTTTACTTTATTAACTGCAAACTGGCTTGCTGTAGCCAATAGCTAAAATTATTTAAAGGCTTTGTTGGACACACTGAGGATGACAAATCTTGAAAGTTTCATTCTAGCTATGTTAATACAGTATATTTCTGGAGGTTGTTGGTTCTCATTCTCTTAGTGTCTTCCTACTGTTCAACTTCTACTTAATAATTTAGGCTACAATATAGAAATGGCACATGCATGTCACAAAATCCCCACCCCCCTCTGGTGTGACAATTTTTGCTTTTAATCTTCAAGTAAAAAATTTTTATTGAGAATGGTACATAATCCAAGACATTTTCACCAGGCTCAGTTTAGCTAAATGAAACAAAATGATACTGTATCACTGACACAACCATAATGTTTACTGCTAATCCTTGTAACTTACCGTTTTTAATAATTTTAAATACATGAATTCATGAACACTGTCTCTTAATTACGTTTTCTCAAGTTATATTTTTATATTGCACTTTTATTTTTAAATAGGTGACCATATCTTAACACTCACACATAGTCTTAAGTTACAGGCGTGGGGAACTTACCTCATGATTAATAAATTCTACGTATTTCTATGAATCTCTGAAAGTGAGGCCTATATTATATAGCACACACTGATACAGTCACAAGTCCTCCGATATTTTTGGGAGTTCAGTTTTGGCGTTTCTACCGTACCACTACCAATGAATTGTACCTGAATTAAGGTAGAAAAAAACTAATCAGTGAAGTACAATTTATTACAAACATTCACAATAAATATTTGTAAAAGTTAGTATACATCAATGTTAATTTTACTGATACAACAAGAACTTAATATTTTAACAGCTCATATAAATTTTATTCGAAAAGTACAACGACGTATGATACATTTACCCCACGTTTAATAAAGCCAAGCTCTTCCCTAGTCTGACAACAATAGTTTGCCTCCCAGAAGGCGGGGTCTAATCGATATCAATGCTGTCACCACGTGGGAAGCAAGCATAAAGATATTACTGTGGTAATGGGCTTCTCAAGTAAATAGGGGTTAACAAACAATCTGAGCAGCAAAAAAAAATATTTTTAGGCTCTACCATAATTTTTTTGAAACGTTCTTTCTTTCCTTTTTGTCTTTCAAAATTACTTGATACTATTTTTTCTTTCGCATCAGTATTTTAAAGGTCAATTAAATTTAATATGTGTGTGTGTATATTTTGTTTTTATTTATTTTTTGTTGAATTTTCGCACAAAGTTACTTGAGGAATATCTGCACTAGCCATCCCTAATTTTGAAGTGATAAACTGGAGGGGAGGCAACTACTAGAAAACAACGTCCACCGCCAGCTCCTGCGCTACTCTTTTTTAACGACCATAATAGGGCAAGAATGTTTCGGCGACGAGTTACAATCCCACAACTCTGGACCCCCCTAATCACCAGAACATGCCAGGGTGCATATATGATATATAGCCATTCAAACAATAATATGAAATTATGAGATAGCAGGAAATACAAAAAAATTTAGAAATAAAGAATGTACTTTTAGTTCTAAAACCCAATCACATTATTATTTCTATAACAAAATATATATATTTTTAGACACTGTTTGAAATTTCATGTTGGAATTAAACCCTGACATGTTCAAAATACTGTTACGTCTCCGTTTGT
>NW_013670493.1:19231-25941 GCF_000517525.1 Limulus polyphemus | reverse complement strand
AAATCTGTGTCGTAGGTGACTCTAATGTTTTCTTAACTCCGAGATGGCCTCCTGTTACAGTATCATGGCATTGACGCAGCACAACTTCCCGTAACTTTCTCGGTATAACCGTTTGCCAGGTCGTCACTTTCCCATCTGCAGTTCCCATCTCTGGACAAGAATACCATCTTCAAGCCTCAACTGGTCCCATTGTGCCCAATAGTTCTTTGTCACAGGGCTCAGACTAGACACCTTCTCCCAAGCAGGGCGCAAAACACTTGCTTTTAGGAAATCAATCATTGGCTTCAAATCTTGGTCTTTCTCCTGTTCTGCCTTGATATCTATATTTGGTTCCACTTTACCATCATCAACTCTTTCAGTCGGTTTGACTTCAACTTGAATGCTTGGGCATTCACGAAGGAACAGGATATTTCTAGAAACGTTGCGTGACACTAGTCACGTGACCTCGCTAACGCAATAGACTATTAGCTAAGATTTTATGCTATACTGATTGGTATAACATAAACAAAAAATAGTTTAATAAAATTTTGAATTTAAGACACAAATATCTTGTGTCATGCACAGTAAAGGATACCTGTGTCGATAGGGTTTATTACGTATTTTTACTAAAATTTTGTCTGTGAATATATGGAATCAGATGTTGACTGCTCTGAGTGCAAAATGGTTTTCATGTTAAAGTTAAAAATACTTTTTTCACCTGAAAAGTGTGAAATTTCATTTGCATATTCTCTAAAACCTCCAAAGTAATTATCAAATGTTATTTTTCCATAAAATGTATATTTTATCTGTTATCTTTTCCACCTTAACTCTGTACTCATCCAGTCAATTTAACTGGCCCTGTAACTACCATAAAATATACTAAATAAATCCAAAATACCCTTTTGTCTTTCTAGAATGATTGCAAATTGTAAAGAGGAAATTACAGTTATTCATCCTAAGTAGCTTAAAGCTTGTAACTGTATACTTCTGTTTATACCTAATTCCCATCCCCCTTTGACCTTGTTTACTTTGTAATTCCACCACACAAGTTGTAAATCACTTGGAGAACATGTTTCTCAAGCTACCATATTGAATTATGTGATACACATGAACGTACCTCGTGTAGAATTTTTATTATGCTACTTAATCTAATAGGTTTCTACATTTTTACATTTTAGTTAATTTTATAATAATAAATAAAGAATATACATGAAAAAGAAGAAATGTGGTTTTTACCTGTGTCCTCTTGTTTTTTTGCTAACAACTGTTGATGAAAATTAAGCCAGTTTTTTTTACTAGTACATTAAATTTTTAATTAATTAAATAATGCACCTAAAAACACAGAACAGCAACATGCACGTAGCAATGTCCTATAACTATCATAATATATCAGGCTTTCTAACTGCAATAAGAGCCTTTAAAAATTTAGCGAAGTTTGTGAATATGTATATTGTGAGAAGAATTTTCACACTACAAGCAAAATACACAATATATTGACAGAGAACAATGCAATGCATCATTTGATAGATTAAAACTTTGGATTTCTGTTGGTTATAAATAATATAGTATAAAACGTCAGGAAACTATTGGTGGTTTGTGAAATAGAGGATGTGACAGATGGGCATGACAGTTGGGTCTGATTTTCTAGTATATAGCCTCGCAAACGAACACAGTTGAAAGCTATAAAAATTATACTTCCTTAGCAATATCTGTATTATAATGAGTAATGTATGTTACATTTTGTACTTTTCAGAGGGGTGGTAAATAAACTAGAAAATAGGGAACAATTAGATAACAAATGTCATAATTATCATACTAGAGGAGATTGAGGATTTTAAAAAACTTTTTCTTATAAAATTAAGAACTTTAAACTTATATAACATGAAAAATCTCATTTATAAAGTACATTTTGATGGCAAATTTATTCATATATAAGGATAATAAAGTTGTTTGATTAAATTTTGAATATAAAACTGCCAGTAGTTAGCAGTAACTTTTTTACTGTTATTTAATAATATTTTCTCAATGACATGTTTGTATAATATTATTAAAAGAATATTTCATACTTCCCCTTACATTTTTTTAACAATACTGTACAAACACTTTAAAGTTTATATTACCTATAAGTGTTTTTTATGTATTAACTAACAGTAGTTTGTATGTTTAAACTTGCATTAGTTTGTATACATTAACTATATAGATGTTATTCTTGTGTGTTTTACAACATGTCCAGTTACATGATGTAGAACGAAACTTTGTGAGAATTGAAAAGGCTATGTACCAGTTATAAAGCAGCAAATACTACCTATACACAAAAAGAAGTTTCAACAACAAATGGACAGCAATCTACTTGTTTTAAAATAATATATTCAAAACAAGTCAACTGTATATACAAAAACTTATTACACTATTGGTTATAACAGTTGTATCCAGAGCATTAAGCAATTGTCTCCTTTACTTTAACATTCACACCAAATATTCTAAATAAAACTCTTGTACTGAACATAAAGTCGTGTGTAGCTAACACTCATTTTACTGAATAATACCTTCAATCCATGTTATTCGTGACTTGTGTCCAATAACAACTCTCAGTTCTGAATGGCTATCATTGAATATAAAATTAGCAGTTCTCTTCCTTTTTAACTTCTAGTTGTTAATGTTAAATTTTTCATATTTCCTATGACAAGGCACAAGGTCCTAAAGGCTCTTGTGCATCTTGCTGTTTTCTCCATCCAATTTCCTCCTTTTCTACTCTCAAGATTTGAGAAAGTTTACTGAAGTAATTTGTTATCACCAAAAAGTCACAGACACGTACTGTACAGAGTCTTGGCACATACAAAAACCTGACAATGAGTACTGTCATTAGTATTTAGTACTTAATGAAAGATAAAGCTTTCAATGTATTAAGCTAGAACACATGATTGATTAAGATATGGAAAGGTTGAAAAATAAAATCCATTACTGATGTTTATTTAAGACTTGGTAAAAGATAAAACTTACCATGTATTAAATTAAAACACGGTCACCTGATAAAGTGGATCAAGATATCAAAAGGCTATGAAGTAAAATCCTTAATATCTAACCATTCATATGAAGTATTCATTATATAAACAATTTTTCAAAGAACACTTGAAACAAACTGTGAGACAACACAACAAATCTTAAAGTCCCACAAAGTGTGTGTGTGTGTAAACAGAAGTTTACTTAGAGCAGGAAAAAAGAACATAAGAGTAAAGATTCTTATAACAATTATTGGGATTCAAATAAAATAAGAGCATTATTTCTGCAGAACAGTGTTCTTTAGGCATAAATATAGTGAACAAGATTATAAATAGGGAGCAAAATGAAAGTGTAGTCAGTTATAAGTGTTTGTTATCACAGACACAGCTGTTGTTTGTTTTAGAGGTATGTGTTTTTATTTATTTTGAAAATAATATTATCAGTTCATACCTTTTACCAAAAATTAAATGTAGAAACTGTAGATCTTCATCACACTCTTTGTACTGCATAGTTGACATATACATCTTTACTTGACAAAGTAAATTAATCACATGCCTTAGTTATTTCATTATTTATTGATCACAGTTAAATAAGCTTGATAGATCTTGTAATTTCACTATGACTTATTAAACCTTCTGATGTTTGAGTGACACAACTTTTAGCTATTTTTATATCCTTTATGGTGCATCAGACATTAAGTAGCTCACTTTTTATGTTGAAATGTTTGGGTATAAAATGAAATATAATAGTAGTTATATACATACACTTAGTCAGAGTTTTCATTAGCTTGTCTGAAGTAATATCATAGCGAGACTGATAATGATTTCTAACAGATCTTTCTCTACTGTTACTATAATAGTGTCTTTTATATACCAGCCTACCCTATCTAGCAAATACTAGAGCATTCGCCAAGATACGGGATAGTTCTAGAAACAAGAGGGCGTGAGAATTGTCACGTGATCTCGATGACGCAAGGGGAATGTAATGTGTGTGTAGATAGTGAGTAATTGATCTGCAGTCAGAAGTATTATTGAGCACGTTCGTTGTTATAGCGTTTGTTTAGCGCGATTGTTGAAGTTGAGTGTATCGGTAAAGTTGTATTCGGAAAGAATAAACCAGTTTTATTAAGTAAAGAACTTGTGTCGCTTAAGTTTCGTCAGAACGAAGTTACGGAAAATCAATTAACAAACGGAGACGTAACAATAGTAATTACCTTTGGAATAACAATGCTGATTTATTAAGTTTTATTATTTCGGAAGATACAAAGCCAATTCAATGGTCATTTCAAAATAAAACAACATAGAATCTTAGTAAGGAATGTAAAATACTTCTGTTACGTCTCTGGTCGTTTATTAATTTCCCGTATAATTTCTTTCCGAGGAAACTTTAGCCACACAAGTCCATTCTTAAATAAAACTAGTTTATTCTTTCTCAATACAAACTTGCAATACACTTAATTTCCACAGTAACTTTAACTTATACACACGCTATAATTCACAACGATTCACGCACTTTACTTACGGTCACTACCGCGCTTGATTCAGTTGTCCGTCTCTATCTCTGCCTGTCTGCAATTATCTATTATGCCGTCATTTCATTTGACGGCTTATATATATACAAAAATAGAGGGTGCGTTGAAAAGACTAGAGTTGCCAAAAACAGACATGATCCTTCTAGAATCTCATGACGTGTTATTAGCGTCACGTGACTTCCGCTGTCGTAACACTAAGTTTGATAAGTTTAAAAAAAAAAGGGCCGGCATGGTCAGAGGGTTAGGAAACTCGACTCTGAGGGTCGCTAGTTCGAATCCCCGTCTCACCAAACATGCTCGCCCTTTCAGCAGTGGGGGCGTTATAATGTGACGGTCAACCCCACTATTCGTTGGTAAAAGAGTAGCCCAAGAGATGACGGTGGGTGTTGATGACTAGCTGCCTTTCCTCTAGTCTTACACTGTTAAATTAGGGACGCAGATAGCCCTCGTATAGCTTTGTGCGAAATTCAAAGCAAACAAACAAGTTTAAAATTATTTTCAACGAGCATATATCGCAAGTTGAAAAAAAGCCATTGAGGTTTTTTCAGTGCTCACGAATGTATTAAAAATTAGTTTATATAATGAATAGTAAAAGTAACATTAGCATTCATCGCAAATAACTCAGATGTTTATTTACGAACATTGAATAACTCACAAAGACTTACTGTTAAATAAATGTACATCGAAGCCAATATTTCTGGTACCATATTTTCCTTTATATTTTAGCTTAGAAAAGTAAACTGTTTTCTTACGAAAATTTTCTGTTTCTTTTTTCAGATATACCTGCTATTAAAGCACTTGTAGATTTTCACATATAGAAAATCTGCCTGTGTAGTTTTGGTGTTATTTCATATGCTAGTTTCAAATGGTAACGACGTTCCATTTACGTATTGTTACGTCTCTGTGTTCGTTTCTTAGTTTTCCGTAAAAATTCTTTCCGAAGAAACCTTAAGGATACAAGTCCTTTCTTAAATAAAACTATTTTATTCTTTCTCAATACAACTTTGCAATACACTTACTTTCCACAGTCACTTTAACTTATACAAACGCTATTATTCATAACGAACGATTCACGCGCTTGACTCAATTGTCCGTCTCTATCTCTGTCTGCAATTCAAATCCATTGTTGCCGTCACTTCTTGGCGGTTCTATATACAAGAATACCGCACATCTAGTAAACACTCGAGCATTCACGAACCTTAGAGAATATCATGACGTGTTACTAGACACGTGACTTCCGCTGTCGTAACACTGCCCCTTCCTTAATATTGTTCATCCCGAACAACAGCCACAATCACCAATAGATAATTAATAATAACTTAATTAAATGTACAGAATTTACAAACACAAAATTAAAATTCAACAAAGTCTCTTAATTTTACGGGACGTATCTTCTTCCGTACTGGTCTCTGTCTCGTTGGCTTCTGCTTCACGTGAGGTTCATTTGCTCCATTGGGAATTGTCCTTTCATTGGTAACAGTCACACCAGTGATAGTAACTTCATTAACTGCTTCACTGTTTTTCTTTCTCAGAACTGAGTAGAGTTTCTTCTTAGACAGTGGCTTTTTTAGGTGATAAGACTTCAGCAGTGTCATTTCTTCCGTTGTTCACTTCGTCTCAACTGAAATGTCCTGGACCATGATAAATAACGCCAAAGCCTGTTGGCATGCACCACCTTTAGCTTACTTCGCCGACCACATTTTATCCAGAAAGTCACGTCTGAGAGATGATCCACTGTGTCATATGGGCCTTCCCATGGAGAAGACAACAAAGGAGACTTTCCTTTGGTCTTCCTGGGATTATACAACCACACCGTGTCTCCTGGTACAAAGCTGACTTCATTAGATTTCTTATCATAAAATAACTTCATCGAATAAGCAGACGTTTTCAAGTTTGAACGCACTTGATGGTGAATATCAACCATCGTTTCAGATAACACTTTCACGAACTCTGACACATTTTCAGGCAACTCTTCGTAAGGTGGGCGTCCTGTTATCAAGTCCAGTGGCAACCGAAGTTCCCGACCAAACACCAGCTTTGCTGGAGTGTATCCAGTGGCTTCATGCTCTGCTGTTCTATAGGCCATCAACAGTAGAGGGAGTAAGACATCCCAGTCATCTTGGCGGCTATTACACAACTTTGCCAATTACTATCCCAGTGTCCAATTGTACTTTTCTACCATCCCATCACACTTTGGGTG
>NW_013670493.1:4488-19073 GCF_000517525.1 Limulus polyphemus | reverse complement strand
TAACACGCTATAAATCACAGTGATTCACACACTTTACTTATGGGGCTTACTATGTTTGCTTGACTCAATTATCTATCTTTTCAATCTATCTGCATATCTATCTATCGCTGGCTTTATTTGCCGGGCTTATATACTAAAAAAAGAGGGTGTCATGATCCTTCTAGAAACTCCAGTGCACATGCTTCCAGCGTCGCATGACTTCCGCTGTCGTAACAGTATATTACAATGAAATGTATAAAATCAAGACATAGGAAACATGAATGTACCTTTAAATGTTTTATGAAATAATATTAAAACATATTTTTTTGCATATAATTTATCTGAATGTTTTATTATCATTTAGTGTTCTTTAGCCTTGCTATTTATCACAACACTTGTCAATGTGCATCTCCGACCAACATATCCATATAGGAGGCAAAGAAACTCGGTAGCACATGGTGGCATTTGCGTACTATGGTATACCTTGTGGCTTATATAAAAAAATTATTAAACCTTTCAACTGTGCATCATAAGACATAAATAACACATAATTAAATAAAATATAAAACTAAAACTTAAATACAATGCAACTGTCTATCTAACTAATGTATTTCTACGTGAGAAATAACACTAGTGATAAGGACAAAGCAGCAACAATGCTAAGAGTGATTTGAATAGTTATCTATATAATTCTTCGAGCCAATTGTAAAATAACAGTTAATAGAATGTACTTCAAACGTAATGGCTCAACTAAGTATAACTGACTGAGAAATCACAACTCTGTGTGTAGAAAGTGGGTATGGCATTTGTCAAGAGTTCAAAGAAATTTATTTCTCCTTTCTCCAAATGTGCCCTAAGAGCTTGAAAGAAGAATGTGTAAACAGAGCAATTAAACTAGATTCTTTCTATATATGGAATTGTTACGACAGCAGAGGTCACGTGATTCTAGCAACACGCCACGCGCTTCTAGAACGTTCATGAAGCGTCGGGAGACTACTAGATTTGGGGTAGTCTTGTATATATAAGACCGGCCAAGAAGCGACGGAACAATGTGTAATTGAACTGCGGACAGAGTATTGTTGAGTTGAGCACGTGAGACGTTCATTGTGAATTATAGCGTTTGTAATAGCGCGACTGTGGAAATTAAGTGTATCGCAAAGTTGTATTCAGAAAGAATAAACCAGTTTTATTTAAGAAAGGACTTGTATCGGGAAAGAAGAAAAATTACAGCAGTGGTTGGAGGAAAAAGAAAAGAAACAAGAAGAGAGACAACAGCAGTTGCAAGAAAACCTGCAACAGTGGCAGCTGGAACAGCAAAATAAACAAGAGAGATTACAGCAGTGGTTGGAGGAAAATGAAAATAAACAAGAAGAGAGACTACAGCAATGGTTGGAGGAGAAAGAAAATAAACAAGAAGAGTAATTACAGCAGTTGTTGGAGGAAAAAGAAAAGAAACAAGAAGAACGAGAAAAGAAACAAGAAGAGAGACTACAGCAGTGCCAACTGGAAAAAGAAAGGAAACAAAAAGTACAAACGGAAAAGATTAGTAAATTTAAAAGCGAAATAGACACATTAAAGGACGATTTATTGTCTTTTACACAAGGAGGATACATTAACCATCGACTTAATCAGCCCTAGACAATGACAAGCCCATTCCATACCCTACAGCTAAACCCTAATGCAGACATCTTCAGTCCTGTTAGAAGTCACATCCCAGATATGAATGTCAGTAATAGGAGTGATCCAGTACGAAGGAAGCCACAGGAATTCGATGAGAAGGCACCGTGGGAAGCATATAAAGCACAATTTGAGCTACTGGCAGAAATGAATGGATGGACAGAGGAGCATATAGAAGTATATATGGCAACGAGCTTGAAGGGGCAACCACTGGAAATACTTGGACAGTTGTCAGCAGACGACAGAACACAACTATAGAGCACTGGTAGCGGTTCTAGAACTCAGGTATGGAACTCAATATCATTTCGAAGTCTACAGGGCGAGGTTTAGGACGAGAGTACGTGATAAAGGGGAGAACCTGCAAGAGCTGGCACAGGATTTGGAAAGTATGGCACACAAGGCCTACCAAACTGCACCACCCGATGTCCTCAAGTTGTTGCTGAGGGATCAGCCTTGGACAGTCCACAACTGAAGATACAAGTAAAGCAAGCACACCCCTCTACAATACAAGATGCAATGGCCAGAGCTCTTGAATTCGAATCCTATGTTAAGCCCAGCACCGAGGTACCAAGGTTGTTTGGCATGCGAAAGATCTGGACAACGCCACTTCAACCACAGTCTGATGGGATGGTAAAAAAGTACAACTGGCAACTGAAGGAATTGGCAAAGTTTTGTAATAGTCGTCAAGATGACTGGGATGTCTTACTCCCTCTACTGTTGATGACCTATAGAACAGCAGAGCATGAAGCCACTGGATACACTCCAGCAAAGCTGATGTTCGTTCGGGAACTTCGGTTGCCACTGGACTTGATAATAGGACGCCCACCTTACGAAGAGTTGCCTGAAAATGTGTCGAAGTTCGTGAAAGTGTTATCGGAAAGGATGGATGATATCCACCATCAAGTGCGTTCAAACTTGAAAACGTCTGCTGATTCGATGAAGTTATCTTATGATAAGAAATCTACTGAAGTCAGCTTTGTACCAGGAGACAAGATGTGCTTGTATAATCCCAGGAAGACCAAAGGAAAGTCTCCTAAGTTTTTCTCTATGGGAATGCCCATATGACATAGTGGATCATATCTCAGACGTGACTTTCTGGATAAACTGTGGTCAGCGAGGTAAGCCAAAGGTGGTGCATGCCAACAGGCTTTGGCATTATTTATCATGGTCCAGGACATTTCAGTTGGGACGAAGTGAACAATGGAACAAATGACACTGCTGAAGTCTTATCACCTAAAAATGCCACTGTCTAAGAAGAAACTCTACCCGGTCTTGAGAAAGAAAAACAGTGAAGCAATTAATGAAGTTACTTCCACTGATGTGACTGTTACCAATAACGGGACATTTCCCGATGTAGCAGATGAACCCCACGTGAAGCAGAAGCCAATGAGGCAGAGACCAGTATGGAAGAAGATACGTCCTGTAAAATCAGGATACTTTGTTGTATCTTAATTTTGTGTTTGTAAATTTTGTACATTTAATTAAGTTATTGTTAATTATATATATAGGTTTAATGTAAGTGGCTATTGTTCGGGACTAAGGAAGGGGCAGTGTTACGACAGCAGAAGTCACGCGACGCTGGGAGCATGAGCACTGGAGTTTCTCGAAGTATCATGAAGGCCCTAGTGCATTCGAAACGCCCTCATTTTAGTATATAAGTCTGGTGAAAAAAACCAGCGGGATTGAAGAGATAGATAATTGAGTCAAGTGAACAGTAGGCACCGTAAATAGAGTGTGTGAATCACTGTGATTTATAGCATGTGTTATAAAAGTTGTTAGGTGTATTACAAAGTTTGTATCAAGAAAGAATAAACTAGCTTTAATCAAGAAAAGACTTGTATAGTTGACGTTTCTTGGAAATAATTTCAACAATCAGAAACGCAACAATATCTATTTTTATTTATTAATTTTTACTTTTATAAATTTATATTTAATATTTGTTATTTTCTTTAATGGTTATGATACAGAGTAGTAATTTTAATATTGTTATTTTTCTATTATAAAGATTACTTCACATTATTGAAATATTGTATAATTATTCTGCACTGTTGACTTCAATTAAAATTAAAATATTTGGTTTATGGCTGAAAATATTAACAGTGAGGATTTCTATATAATGAAGTAATCCTTTCTAATTATTATAAACAATATAGTTTTAAAATTATATTTAATTTGCTATACTCATTATTTTGTACATATTAATATATATATATGTCTGATTTATGTAGGTAGCTTGCTTTGATCAGAAGTTCATATTAATTATTTATTCATGTTTTGACAGTTGTACTTTTTAATGCTCTGTTATATTCTTGTGTATCATAAGTTTTGTATTTTGTCAAAAACATGGAAAAAGCATTTTCATAATGAAGTACTTATGCACAAGTGAAGAAGTTCACCATTGTATTTTCAGGTTAACTCGCTTTTCTCAAAGAGTATTAAATAGGTCTGCTTTGTAGTGAGAGGATCGGCATGATAATTATGAAGTGATACTGAACTGATAAATTGACTAAATTTTCAGCTAAGAAATACAGACACTGTGCATGATGTTTTATGCAAAATGAAAACATTCTTCATTAAATCAAAGACACAAAACACAATGGGTGTTTTTGCATTTGGACATTAGATGGTCGTTTTCTACTACACTTGTGAATTGATGAGCAGATTTTCTTTCCTGTCAACCAACTCATTTGAAATCATATATAGTGCTGTTTAAATCTAATATCTTTTACTTAACTGACAGTAACTAGTACTATCCACATGACTAATCATTCTCATTTAACATATGGGAGTCCATAATCTCGAGAAGTTATCTGAACTGCTAGTGAAGGGCACTTCTATCATCAACATTCTTGCACAGTGTGCAGAGTTCCAGTAATATGGGCAAAGCATGTAAGATCTCTAGAAAATAACAAAGGAACAAAAGCAGCTAGAACAAAGTTACTTAACAGTATTGTAGCCACATGTTATGCAAACGCTGCATTAATTCATAATAAACGATTTTTTTTGTTGAGAAATTCTAGATTAAAATAAGAAGACAGAAAATGTGGTGTGCCTGCATACCACAGTTTCCCTTCCTCTTTTGTTTCAGGTTTGCCCTCAAGCCAAGAACTGAAATTAGCTTTAAAATCAATAAAGTTCACACTCACAGAATATTCAAAAAGCACGTTAGCTTTTTCTCATCCCTGTAAACTTTTAGTACTGACCCGTGAGTTACCCTTTTCAGTGACTTTGAGAATTACAATGAAGTGCTCAAAATTCCGGGAACTGGCCTAATGGCAACTGACATGGAGCAAATAGATGAAGATTTACTGTTAGCCTTGACATCCGAAATCCACGTTCTCTCAGATGCCACTACTATACTAACACTACTAGCCCAAGAGATATCTCCATTCACTATCACGGAGCTAAGCCTACCGACTGATCAACTTGTGCAGCTGATTCTATCACTGACCACCCTACCCCAAATAAAGACCACCAAGTAAAAACAAAGCAGTCAAACCCCTGTAAGTGCCTTATCAGCAGATATAGCAAGACTCTTATGTATTGTAAAGGTATATGCATACAAATGCAGTGGGACTATAACATCAGGAAAATCAAGACGATGTTCCAGGGTGTAAAATTGAAGGGGGAAGTTGTCAAAGAAACATCAGGGAGAATTTATTATTACTATTATTATACTAATTATCACACATTATTTTAAGGGTTATGTAAGTTCTGTATAAAGTTATGTTCCAAAATATTTCTTTTATTATATCATGTACTTGCAATTTCTTTGCTTTCGTTTTTATGCCAGATACAGAATTCTCTTTTTTATATATCTGCATACATATACATATAGCAACATATTTACTTGAAATGCACCGTTTCTTTGTTTGAAGTTAAGCACAAAGCTACATAATGGGCTATCTGTTCCCTGCCCATCACGGGTATCGAAACCCGGTTTATGGCGTTGTAACATGGAATGTATTACATTTACTATGTGTATGGAGAAGAACTTTGTTTTTATTCAGAGCTTAATGGTTCTTATTTGTTTAGTAATCACAGCTTGTGAATATATATATATATATATATTATATTTCCTTTTTATTTAGTAACCTTTTTTGTTTATCGTTTTCTTTTCATATATGTATGTATTAAGTGTACTTATTTCATTTTCTCGTGGACTTAATTAAGGTTATTGTGTAACATCGGATGAGTTTGTTTGTAATTAAGCACAAAGCTACACAATGGGCTATCTGTGCTCTGCCCACCACGGGTATCGAAACCCGGATTCTAGCGTTATAAGTCCGCAGACATACCGCTGTGCCACTGGGGGTGATTAGATGAGAACATGCTAGTCGTTTAAATAATTACCTGCATTTATGTTTTTCTTTCTGATACTTAATTTTGATTGCGATCGCCTGTGTATATGTATAATAATGTTTATAGTATCGGGTATTGTTACTTGTATTTGAAATATTGCACTGGTCATATGAAATTTTGTATTTTATAATGCAATTAAAGGGTTATTTTACGTTTAATGCAACATTTTATTTCTTATCGCTTTTAAAGGGTCTATTCTTGGTTTTTCGCATTTATCTATGTTAAAAAGGTATATATGTTAAAGTTGTTTTTTCATTTTATTGACATTTATTGTATTATTGTAAAGGGTATATTTTTGTTTGTTAGCTTGTTTTTCATTAGGGTGTATTTTTATAATTTGTATGACGTTTTGTTTTATATGTGTATGTGTACATTTCATATACTACCAAAGGGTTTTTATTATTTTATATTGTGAGTTCATTTTGATTTTAAAATTATGATACTGATATAACGTTAGATATTTGTTTGGGTTTTATTATTGCAACGTTTTCTTTGTTGAAAGGGTTTGCGCTTGTCTGTATAGAGTTGTGTAAGCGTTTTGTCAGGTGTAAAAAAGAATAACAAAGTATTAATGGAACATGTTGAATCTACCATTTTTGATATATTGTTTTACTATTTTACAATTACAAACAAGGGAATGTAGGTTGTGGTACTTGCAGGTACCATATTTCCCTTTCTCTCTTACATTAAAAATGTAAGTTATTTGGCTTACCAACATTTTCATTGTTAAAATTGGTAGTTATTTGAGGAGCTGCTCTTACTCATAAGATAATTGGTGAACCAGAGAATACCACATATTTACAAGTTGTCTTCTTCTTCTTACAAAAAGAGAGAAAGAAAGAAAGGGAAATTTCCTGATAAATTATGTACAGCATCTCAAAAAAAAGAAAAGAAAAAATTAGGAATTAATGAGAAAAGTGTGGCTATGCTTTAAAGTATAAATAAATTTAGGCATGTCTAATTCTACAGATTTAAACATTTTGTAGAAATCTTTGTCAATAAAAAACGAAAGTTGAAAAGTAAATTCCTGATGCTATCAGAAAGATTATTTATACCCTGTTTTATGAAGATTGTCATCTGCATGGGCGGGAAAAAGAAAAGAAATGAAACTGGAGATTCAAAAACGCTATTAAATTAGTTTCATTAAACCCATCCCTCTTTTTCGCGAAGCAGATTTTAGATAATGAGACCTCAAAGCAGTGATATGGATAGTATTATTTTAAAGTCATTTTATGCACCTCCAGTACGTATATATGAATTTGGTCTACTGAAACATGCTTTAGGACAACTCGTACACTAGGAAAGTAGAGGAAATTTAGTCTAGAGAAGTATTGAGGTGTAGGTTTTGCTAATCCTCATAGAAGTTATAGTTTTATTTGAAAGTATAACGTAGAAAACTAGTAAATATATTCATATATTGAATATACCAGAGAATATGTAAAAGATAGGTAAGGTTGAGCGTTGAGTACGTTATGTTAAAATGATTTTAAATAAGCAAATTAGCAGGTCGTGCAGATATAAAGTCGCGATGAAACTGAATGTATTAGAACTATATTTTAATATTGTTAGGCGTTTCATCGGAAGTGTAATGCCACCGAAAATTGATCGATTTTGGGAAAGGTATGTAACAGCCCTACATGATGCAAAATATTAATACACTCAGGTCATAAGTATGTTTTTAGATTGGAGGTCTAGAATTTCCTAGACAAGGATTTACTTTTTACTTAATGGTATTAGAAAGCAAAGGAATACGGATCAACTTGGATCACCAGGACTATCCAAAAAGAGTCTTGCAATATGACGTGACCTAAGAATGGAAGAAAAGTGAGGAGTTTTGCAAAAGATGAAAAATAAAGGTCAGTGGCAAAAGCCGTTCACGTAACAGAAGCAACAGTACACAACACAATCAAGAAGGGCCTCCATTTGAAAAAGCGACACAAGCACGTGTACACAATCTGCTACCATGAAATGTAAGTTCACCCGTCGCATATCTCAAGTATCTGGAGAATGAAACGAATATTTATGCTATTTCATGTGAAGACATACTGGTCAAGTTACCAGAAGCAAAAACTATGGATTTATGTGCGATTCGACTATTGAAAAGGGTGAATTGTCGTCCTTTACGCTAAATGGCTTATGGAAAGCATGAAGATAGTAATTGTGTGCTTTTGACAGGACAGTCTTACTACGGAAAATTTTGCAATAAAACTACTCATGCATGGATGCTGTCAGTGGTGAGCGACGTTATCAACCAATAAACTCTTTTTCGGTCATTTATATAGTACTACTCACCTAGTCACAAGTAGCAGTGAAATCTCAAAAGGACTTTTAGTTTTTAAGATACTTCTACCCCATGTAGAACAAAGCACAACCACAATTTTAAATAACCATTGTATTTATCATTTTATTGAAATGGGTAGTCGTATAAAAACAGTTTTTGTTTTATATTGCTTTTGTAGCGTATTTCTATAATTACCGTATATAATCAGACAATTTTGGTAAAGTATTTTAAAAAAAAACGTATTTTTATGATTTATCATTGAAAATAGATAGTACTGATTTTGAAATGGTAGATATAGTCTATATCTTTACAAAATATTAAATCTAAACCAAATACTAATGTTTTACCTTTTCAACGAGTTGTGACCATGGAGATAGTACTTTATCGTGAATTACCTATTGTTCCTCCCTGTTCTATGGCAATAGATCCATAAGAAAGGCCATAAAATCAGACACCTGTAAGTAAATGATAAGTAATTCTAATGGATCATTTGAGTTCTGTAAAAGATTCCTTCACTGTTGACTGGGAGCTTTGGGATCTCCTGTCTTTGATAGGTACAGCCAACTCCAAACTAGCATACAGTTTGAAGGACATAAACGAGGCACCAACGGGGAATTTAGACCAACACATATAATACTGGATAGCAGAAATGTGACAGACTACAGGAAATTTGTGAAAAGCGCTGGAACCAAAGCATCATATGCTATGCTATGTAGCACTTTCATTATTTACAAAACTCCTGAAGGGCTGGCTAATAATACTACAATCATCCTAGCTGAAGGGTCGAGAGGTTGTCCAACTTGTCAAGATGTGTCTAACGTTCCTGACTTATACGACTTTCAATAAGAGATTGATTCGTGCATAATGCTACATGTCTTTGATCTTCCCAAAACATGTTCATGAATCATCGTTTGATGTAATGATACACATGTGTAGGTGGTTTTTCATTATACAAGTGAGAGTATGCTGAGAGAAAATGTGTTCAAGCACGCAGGACATTATGGTATACAAAGAATTATTCCTGTTAGCAGTGTCTCATTCAACTTCGTACAACTGTACGTGACCAGCCAGCCATGTACTCATAGGTTGTGATTCAGCATGCATCTTCTTTAAGATGAGCCTACACAAAACTGGAGTAGAACGCCAGGAATTTACAGGCACTCGGGATATTTTAGCTTTATAGTATCATTTATGAATATTTTCCAGTGCTAGAGGGGAAAATAATAGAAACCTATGTTCAGTTGTAGATTAACTCATGCACATTCGTATATGTATAACAGAAAGATCTGCTGCCAGCCTGTCCTCCATCAAAAATGCTTTTCAACAGTATTTGTTGAGAGCAATGAAACAAACTGATATTTGGTGTCCATTAATCTCACATCTTTCTTCAGGAAGGTAGTTTGCCAAGGCTGGAAAATCATTGAAGAAGGATATCTAGAGCCAGTTATGTACTGCAAGGAAGCAGCCCCTCTTATACTGAGGGACCAAACACACTTACATTGTAAGAACGACAGGAGGAAAGTAAGGTCCAATGTCTTTCAGTAGGGTTGTCATCGACAGAAATATTTATTTGTTTTCACTTACACAGACATGATAGCTTTATTCTGTTTGGAATTACTTCTGCATAAAATTGCAGTGTAACTGTGTAGAGATTTCTTTCTTTACTGTAGTTAGAGTGTGAATCGAAGTCATGATACAGGAATATTAAGAGACGAATATGCTTTAATCACAAATTGTGCCTCAGTGCACGTACGTAATAATTAGACCCGGATAATAACAATACTCCTGTTCTTATCTGACCAGTCAGTGATAAATAATTTGTGTTTTAATCTCTTTAAGGTCTTATTAAGTGAAATATTTCTGCAACATTAAACATTTTGGGAATTATGTAAACAATTTCCTTTAAAAAAATCAGAAAATTTATACGCACCCAAACATAATTTCTCAATAGTGTAAGCCAAGTACAATAATTTACGATCAAGTTGACTTTCCTGTGATACTTTTAGCAAATATATCGTCTAAAATACGACTTCAACCAGTGAACTTTTTATACATGATCACCATGAAAAAAAGTTAGTCCAAACCATAAAATATTTTATATAACCAAACACTTCATAAACTGTAAATACTAATAACGCCAATAAGATGTGGCGTGGTTTTTTCTATCGTCGCGGAGATACATTATGGAGATATTTTAATGTGGCATGTAAAACAAACACAAAAACTTTTGTGTTCAATAGTAGGTCATGATGACTCAAGCGTTATTCACATTAACAAGCTCTGTTGATAGTTGACAGTAACAGTTGTCATCTTAAACTATCATCTGTAGAGCTTGATACTGACAGCAACAGTTGCCATTATGAATTATCAACTGTAGAGCTTAATACTGACAGCAACAGTTGTCGTCCTGAATTATCAACTGTGAAACTTAATACTGACAGTAACAATTGTCATCTTAAATTATCAGTAATAGAACTTGTTACTGACACAATTGTTATCTTAAAGTATCAACAATAGAGCTTTTAACTGTCGGTAAAAAAATTACCTTATTAAACTAGCTGCAACAGAGCTTGTTACTGAGAGTATCAACTGTGCCATCTTAAACTATCTATAGTAGACTTTGTTAACGGCAGTAACGATTGAGTTGTTTTACGTTATGACCTGCAGAGTCTGTCAATGACAATAAAATCAGATAAGTTAACAGGTGAATCTTCGTGTAACATCTCAAAAACTTATTTTATAATTCTCATGAACATTATATTGTTAACATATAAAAATACTAAAAATACAAACAATATTTGTACATTATACTTACAACAATTTCTTCCATGAAATGATTTTGACTGTTTAGTGTAAGTATTAATATTTAATGATTGTTTAGTATTTAAGATAGGAGTTTTAAAGATGGATTGTTTGTTTGAAGTTAAGCACAAAGCTACATAATGGACTATCTGTGCACTGCCAGTTTCTAGCGTTGTAATTCCGCAGACATACCGCTGTGCCACTGGGGGAGCAAGGTGGATTGTTTAAAAAGTGTTAGTTGTGATAAACTTCGTTACGTAACTCTGCATGAATCATACGTTGTGCTTGAAATCACATTGTTGTCTAGATTTGACTAATATTATTGACATCACGTTACTTGAACCTTCGGTGTTTTTCTTGTTATTTTAACTAAGTATTGTTACATTATAGCGTCGCTCACAGAGTTTATAGAAAGTTCGAGGCCTCAATGAACAAGGTATATATAGGTGACATGCGAACGCAAGTTAAGTAGAGAAAAAGTGAAGTCAGAAAAATGTTAGAAACCGTGAACTTAGCCAGCACGTGAGTGATTAGCTTGTACAAGCAATATTTTAAAGTGAGTTTCACAGTTTAATAGGGATATGGAGAATAATTTGTCTTGGAAAAGGGTGTGCTAATATAACTGAACCCGCCTATGCGGACATTGACGAAAAGGAGACAATAATTTAAGGTGCTAGACAAAAATAACAGGCTTGCGATGGTTTTATTGTCTTGAAATTTTTACATGTACTACAGTAACTCCTATATGCTGAATCCGAAAATGATATCCATTTTTCTCCATTACACACAGATTTTTCACAAAACGTCATTATGCAATATGTAAAAGAAAAACCACAACAAGTAGTTTTGAGACTGAACGACGTAGATTTCATAAAACATCAGGATGAATGGGGATGCATATTCATTTGACATCAATGTTCTTCCCTTTTCTTCAGTTGTTTTGTATTTTGTTAACAAACATAATAATAAAAAATGTTTATTGTGGTAAACTAAATTATAATTTGACCTAGGTATGGAATCTGCGTAGCTGAATTATGGAAAATCCGTTATTAAAACTAAAACAACTTTTATCAAGTTTAAATTCGCAGGCCTGTGCAATTCGTCTTGTCAATTGGATTTGTTAGGACAGCAGAAGTCACGTGACGCTGGTAACACGTAATGAGTATCTCCAAGGTTCCTGAAGGCTCGAGTGTTTGCTAGACGGCCTCAATTTTGTATATATAAGCCGGCAAATAAAGTGACGGATAGAATTGCAGACAGGCAGAGACAGAGATGGACAATTGAGTCAATTGCGGTAGTAACCTTAGGTAAAGTACATGAATCGTTGTGAATCATAGCATGTGTTTAAGTTAAAGTGACTGTGGAAATTAAGTGTATTGCAAAGTTGTATTGAGAAAGAATAAACTAGTTTTATTTAAGAAAGGAGTTGTATTACTAAAGTTTCATCCCAAAGAAATTATACGGGAAATTAACAAACGATCAGAGACGTAACAGATTCTAAAGTAATTGAATCAGTCTATGTAGACTTTTGACAAAAAGAGAATTATTTAGATTTCTAGATTCAACTGTGATATCCCATAGTGTAAAGAATTTTTGTAGATACGTTTGACTCGTTTTGAACGTATATTACTTTAAAACAAGTGGATTGTTCGCTGTCCGTTTATTGTTCGAATCTATCACTAACAAGTCACAGACACCTACTGTAAAAAAATCCGGCTCGTACATAAGCATGACATTTGGTGAGCCAGCCAGGATTATACAGTGGTAAAAGGCAGTGAAAGAAGACGTGAACGACAATGGAAATAAGTAGACCTATTTATTTACAACTAGCTGTGTAGCCGTCCTTCGTACGGGTTGTGTGTATAAATAATACATTAATTTAACAATTAACAAACAAATTAATTGTACATTATTTACATTTTTATTGTACATTATTATAACAATTAAATATAAGTTAACAAAAGATACTGTGGACCATGTGTTAACTGCGTCAAATTGTGATGAGTTGTACTTGTGTGTTTGTAGTGTATCACACATCTGTGAAAAAATTAGTTTTATTTACCGAAGAGCCTCTTGATAGACGACATTGGAAGTACGTCTACCTGGGGCATGGATAAATAGGCTGCGAGAAGATCTGACTGTAGAGCAGGCTACATATAGTTTTTAAACTCCAAGGATAGTGTTCATAAAAAAGAAAAAATATAAGAAAGAACGCAGTTCGCAAGTCAAGCGCAAAAGAGCAATGCCGAGTGGACGGGCGAGCGACCCTTAGCAAAGAAATACTTCTTTTAAAGAAATATAACCTTAAAAGCAAAAGAAATATAACCTCAAAAGCAATAAATAATGCAAAAACATAAACAAAATAAAGCACAGACAGCTGGAGTGACGCAACAAATTTCTGCAGGAGTTGTTTTCTTTCCAACATAGAGCTCCAACATAGAGATAATAAACATTGTTTCGAAAATTTTACATTGTATTCACTGTTACTATGGTAATCATTAAAACAAAAAATGTCCATAAGAATAACATTGGAACCTTGAAGACCCGTGGGGCGGAGCCCTAAGGTGAATTCCAAAAATCCAAGTAGCCTATAACCTTCTCACTTATGTATAGAACAAAGAAAAAAGTTTCATCGAAATCAGTGCACCCGTTTCCCTGTGAAAAGCGAACAAAATCACGTCCAAAACCGCACCAAAGCAGGTTTTTGAGCGGCCGCCATTTTCTTTCCAAAAGGCGTATGACAGTTTCAAGTAGCCTATAATCTTCTTACACATCTATAAAACAAAGAAAAAAGTTTCCTCGAAAACGGCGCACTCGTTTTCCCGTGAAAAGCGAACAAAAACACGTCCGACAGACAGAAATTGAGATGAGGCTTGTTTCGGCTTCTCTGGTGTATGAAACGTGAAGATATGCAAAAAGTACACTATTCTAAGCAATGTACAGACAAAACTCTTATTTTATTTATATAGACTGTAGTGGTGGCGAAAATAATGTATAGGTTACAATCACACTATATAACCATGTCAGCTGAAATGGATAGAAAGATGTGAATGTCTTGGGTTAAAAAACAGTGAACTACGAGAATTTGATAAACAACAACAAGAGCTAGAGAAAGAGAGGAGCATAGGCAGAAAAGAGAGGAAGAAAACTGAAAGAAGAACAAGCAAATGAGAGAAAGGAAAGAATGGAAATAGAGAGAGAGAAAGAATCAGAGCACAAATTGTGAAAGAAGAAAAGGAGAAACTATACACCTGGAAAAAAGTTAAGCACCCCCGTGTTTTTTTCAAGTGATTCAGATTCGACGTTCTTGTGACTGATTATAAATTACCATTCAATCTAAACGTGTTTATCAAATGAAATTATGCATTATTGGGCACAAGAAAACAAGATTATCACCGTAAAATAACAATTATCATGACATCAAAATATGGACAGTTTTCAATTATCTTTAATAAGTATTGTCAGTGAAAGCTCAAAAACGTTA
>NW_013670493.1:848-3579 GCF_000517525.1 Limulus polyphemus | reverse complement strand
TGAAAATTAAACCTTATTTTCAATAAGCAATCCTGAAAAATATTTGGGGGTGCTTAACTTTTTTCCAGGTGTATAGAAATAGAGAAAATAAGAACACAAATTGAGATTGCAAAGTTCACCCAACACAAAGATGAAAGATTCAAGAATGACAACGAAGTCAGGGCCAGCCTACCCAATTTGCCCAAATTGGATGAACAGAAAGATGACATGGATGCTTTCCTGGTGAGATATGAAATATTTGCCCAAAGCCAAAACTGGGACTTAGGTGATTGGACAGTCTGTTCCAGCCTACTTCTCACAGGAAAAGGTCTACAAGTATATGCAGAAGATGCCATGGACTATGACAAAGTAAAAGTGGCATTGCTGAAACGATATAAACTTACTGAATTAGGTTTTCATCGGAAGTTCAGAGAAGTCAAACAGACACTGGATAAACTATATTTCAGTTTGTGGCACGTCTACAGCGATGCTTCACAAGATGGACTGACATGGCAAATGTGTGAAAATAGTTTTGAAGAACTAGCAGATATATATTAGTACATGAACAGTTCATGAGCACATATTGAACTGACATGTCACTGTTCCTAAAGGATAGAACACCAATAAATGTGGAGGAGATGATCAAGCTAGGAGAAGAGTATATGGAAGCCCATGGAAGGAGTATAACAGGCAAGTCCAAAAAATATCCAATTAAAGTCAAAGCCAGTGATTGGTGACCAGGAGCAGGAGTCTACCAAAGATGACAGAAAATTAACAGACAAATGAGAGAAGAGATGCTATATTTGTTATAAAATAGGGCACATTGCAAAATAGTGCAAGTCCATTACCAACAAGCAACAGTAGAAATCTCAACATAAAGCAGCTGAAGCTACTTACAAAGATAGTGCTGGTAAGAAACAAGAAAAGAGTGACTGTCACCATGGATGCTGCTGCCACAAGAAACAGAATATAAAAAAATATGTCAGATCCACCACAAGAGGGAAGTGTCATTTCCATGATTGATCAGTGTACAACTAATGGTTGGCTGAAGTTAGCCAATGGAGCAATAGTGCCAGTACTGATCTCAGCATGTTGAAAATATCTAGAGATGCTAACAAATCACAACATGCAAATAGGTGAAGAATATGTCGGGGACAAGAAAGTGAAAGTCCTACAAGACACTGGGTGCAGCATTGAGAACCAGTCTAGTATCTGATAACCAGATGACAGGTTCTAGATCACTTAAACATTTTAAATGAGTTTTCCAAGGAATGCTTAGAATGTTTCGAAATAGCTGTTTTCTATTATATCGCCAAGGAATAAATGTTATTACACAAGTAACACGACTCAGAATAAACATTTCGTTTATTCTCTTAGCTGCTTCTCACTGAATTAACTTTATATTATTCTACGAATTACATGAGCTGACCCTTTAGAACAATTTTACTAAACCAATTTCATATTACTTCATGAGGGTAGAAATATTAACCACGCCTTTCCAATAATTTTACTCGATAATTTATTTAATTTCTTAATGATGCTCCCCATTTTAAAAGAATATTCCGAATTCTTGTATTTGATAATTTATTGCTCTCTCTTTCATATTACTAAAATTTTAGCATAATATTTTAGATAATTTTTAATTTATTAAATTTCATTTAATCGTGCTACAAGCTTTAAAAGAACTTCGTTTTGGGCGATTTAGCTTGATAATTCTGTTTTATAGACTGATGCTAAATGTTTGGTTAATAAGCTTCCTAGATCATTTTGAAACAGTTTGAATAATATTTCAAACTTTCTCCAGTGTTACCAGATCATTACATCAACAGTGCTAGGTACATTTAAAATTCATAATTAAATTTTCTGCACACATTCGTTCTAAAAGCTTATTGATTTCTTGAACTTTTTATGCGACTAACACCAGAACTGAATACTTGTACTCTTTATTTCATAAATTATGTGCTCTATTAAATTTATCATAAACATATATAGCTATAAGCGACCTTTAGCAGTAAAATATAAGTGAGTTCGGTCACTTATGTGTGTTTTATATATCCATCTAAGTAAAGAAATGTTGCGTCAGCGAGGTCACGTGACTGGTATCACGCCACGTCCTTCTCGAACCTTCATGAATTATCGGGAGACTACTAGATTGGGGTAGTCTGGTATGTATATAAGACGGTCACAACGTGACGGGACAGGGTAATGAGTAATTGAACTGCAGTCAGAGAGTGTGTAATTGAACTGAGTATTGTTGAAGTTGAGCACGTGAGACGTTCGTTGTTATAGCGCGACTGTTGAAATTAAGTGTATCGCAAAGTTATATTCAGAAAGAATAAACCAGTTTTATCTAAGAAAGGACTTGTGTTGCTAAAGTTTCGTCGGAACAAAGTTACGGAAAATTAACTAACGAACGGAGACGTAACAGAAATATAGAAACCTTATCAGCTGAACGATCTTGGAGGTTAACAGTTTTTCACCTAGTCTTTGTTTGGGCGAATAAAAGTGTCAAAGAATGCTACTGAAAATAACGAAATATAGAAACTTAATCAGTTGAATGACCATAGAGGCTTAACAGTTTTTCACATGATTAACCACGACCTAGTGTTTGTATGGCCGAATAAAAGTGTTAAAAACTGCTACTGAAAGTTAATTCCTAGGTCACTGAAATTTAGTATATTGTTACGTCTCCGTTTGTTAATTAACTTTCCGTAACTTCGTTCCGACGAAACTTTAGCGACACAAGTCCTTT
>NW_013670493.1:0-838 GCF_000517525.1 Limulus polyphemus | reverse complement strand
AGAAAATAGGTGGCGCCACACCAGTCACGTGACCTCGATGACGCAACAATATTGTAAAGGAGTGAAGGCACTATAAAATAGTTGCATCAAGCTTTCAATTCCCGAACTAAACGTGATAATAACATGGGCATCTCAGAAGCTTCAAGTGAGACTACTTTGATTTATACACTAAATGTATGGCAGTTATACAAATGGTTATTTACAGGTTATGGATATGGATGCCAGTTACTTATTATGATTCTAGAATTATGGTGACGAATTAAGAAAAGCACCTATCCCACATATACAAGGTTGTTTTTGAATTTCGCGCAAAGCTACACGAGGGCTATTTGCGCTAGCCGTCCCTAATTAAGCAGTGTAAGACTAGAGGGAAGGCAGCTAGTCATCACCACCCACCGCCAACTCTTGGGCTACTCTTTTACCAACGAATAGTGGGATTGACCGTCACATTATAACGCCCCCACTGCTGAAAGAGCGAGCATGTTTGGTGTGACAGGGATTCGAACCCGCGATCCTCAGATTGCGAGTCGAGTGCCTTAACCACCTGGCCATGCCGGGCCCATATAAAAGGAAATTGCGTTGAAAGGCTGGAGAGGTATGTAAATATTATATTCGAAGAGAAATCTTCTTCATTTAAATAATGTATAGTCAAAGCATACAACATTTTGAAGATGGAAGTTTTCAGTGTTCTCCGTGTAAGTGGAAACATTCGCACAGCAGAACGTTTTAGGCGGCAATTAGCTCGTAAACTACTCCCGACATCTACATCTCCGAAATGAAGGTTATGAAAAAGAATGAATATTTCCGCCCAAAATTGTATATTGAAGGAACTGTTACG
>NW_013670492.1:69862-76718 GCF_000517525.1 Limulus polyphemus | reverse complement strand
GTACGAGTTTGATGACTTTGTGAACAGGGGCAGCCTTGACCTTAATTGCAGGGGCTTCCTGAACTGACACCTGGACATCAGCAGGGTTGGCATTAGCAGTTCCTGGTTCATTGGTTTCAATGGATGGCTTGAATCCACTGGCATCAGAGGTGTAAGATACTCGTCGGAAGAGACCGTTTGCATCTGTGTAAGAATAGCTGCCACTGACGGCGCCACTTCCATCTCCAGACTCCTGGCGAGCGTGGGTATTACCATCTTCGTCCTTGGTGTCGTAGCTGAAGTCGAAAGGCTGGGGCTTTTCCTGGTTGCAGAGAAAATTTGTGTTACAGCTTAATATCGTATTCGTTATTGCATAAGATGAAACAAAATCCTTTAATGTTCATGTTTTAAGTTTCTTTCGATACCTTCAAACTATTTGAGACATGAGAAACAAAGCCGGATTTGCAGAAAATAAAAAATAATGATTTATAATTCGATATAATAATGCACAGTATTTTACGACGAAGGGATAGTTATTTTTTATGCAAAAAACAAGTCTGACTTTAAAAGCAGTTCTTTGGTTTCCAAATATGATGATCAAAATGAGAATTGGATAAGTAATTCATGTATTTAGAAAGGTAAAACTGGCTGTTTATTGAAATATACACACTTCATTCGTCTTTACAGCTAGGTTTAGAACTGAACTTTTCTTTATACCTCGATAGGGTAAATTATGAAATGAAAACATTAGTTTTCATCTGGGTTGGTGAAATGTGACGATGCTACAAACTTTAATTCTCTGCTGATCATATTTTGGATTTGTAAACTGATGTGAGATTAAATGTGTCATTAAAAATTGGATTTTTATAGAACACAAATTTTTGAGTCTTTTTCTAAAAGAATTTTAAATCGAAATTATGATAAATATAGCAGACGAACTTACAACAGGCGCAGGTTGATAAACCGGAGCATGAACAACCTTCACAGCTGGGGCAGCGTAAAAAGGATAACCAGCATAGGCAGCTGTAGCCAGCATACATAGAACAAGAACCTGCAATCAGAAGATAACGCCGTATTATATCGTTTTCTATATTTCTGCTTTTCAATAAAATACCTAACAGTTTTAATTACGTTTTACAGTGAAAGTTTATATTAGTTTCGGGTATAAGGTCATTAATTTATAAAGAATGTATTTGTGAATACTTGAGAGTTTCAGTTTTTACTGCATATATTATTATGAACATAAAATAACACTACTTCATTGAAAGCTTATCTCAGTAATGCATGGAACCTTCTTTTTTAAGATAGCACTTAAATTAAGGAACAACTACTAGAAAATTCGATGACGAGGAACCCACTTTGAGACTAATAATGGCTGTACATTTGCTGTTATGTTAAACTTATATTAAAGTGTTTCTTCATTACCCATTCAAGCCGTCTCCAGCCATTATTAACTACTAGAAAAATCATTTATAACCATTGATTCCATTAAAACTGTACACAAAAACTTTTAGAAAATATTATACCTTCAGCATCGTGTTGTCTAGATGGACTGTGGTTACAAGAAGACTCGAACAAATTTGCTGACCGTTGATACACTTGGTAGAGAGGTTTGATCAGAAAACATCTTATATACCCAGTTTTGGCCTAGTTTTGGTAGTCGAGAATCGAGGCTGACATGCTGCAAGAATAAGCAATTAAGGATGAACGAGGATGGGAGTGGTGAAAGGATAAATTGTTTTGTTTATGATTTCGTTGGATGGTTAAAAAGTGGCTATGTTATTGAGCACTTTCACTGAAAAACTGGTCCAACCCTCCCTTCCCTTAGGCTTAAATTGGTTTAATCCAAACGAAAATAGTCCATTGTGTATCGATCAGCTAAAACAATGCCGAAGCTAGGATCAACTAAATTTGCTTTAATTGTGTTTTCAACCTATAGCATTGTATTTTGATCAGTGGTTGAAAACGAATACGGTTCTCTCTGTTATCGTAACATAATCGTCGGAGGTTCGTGATGATTAGTTATTACTCTACTTATATTTTTTCCTGTAGTCTCTACTGGTGATTTTGTTGGAGCTACTTGTAACCTTATGAATATGCTATCTATATAAATAAACGTCAGTATGTGTGTATACCAGTTCTTTTTATGTTTCTACATTTCTTGATCAATCAGCACCAAACTTGATACAGTGATACAGGATAAGATAAGGAAGGTCATATAGGGTGTTGGACCCCCCCCCCCATTTAAAATTCACGTGAGTACGTTATAGGCAACGGTTGTCAGAATTTAACATTACAAGCATAATATATTCGAATTCTAAACATTTTAGTAGAAAAAAACGTTATTAAACAACTTAAGGAAGATATGTATATCTTACAGTATCTAGTGTAACAAAGCTGTAGACATGAAGAACTGGTATTCGACATCTTAGATTTCGTGTTATAGAGTACTGGCTGAGTACCCGTCATATGATGATAAATTAACATATTTTCTAAAAATTGATTATATTGTAGTAATAATTTATGTGTGGAGAATCTCTAACATTTTCTAGTATTTCACTAATTCAATATTTTTGTATACATTTGGTCATCTCCTGTATTATAATTTTGACTTGTGTATATTTTTATGTTATGTTCAAATATTCTTCTTGATAAAACCTCATAAGTTAAACCATGCGAAAAAGTTGGTCCTCGAAGAAATATTCCTACATGGTCAAATGTCTGACCCTGCAATTTGTTAATTATGATGACAAAGGAGATTTAAAAAAAAATTCCCAAAGTTAAAAAAAATTCAATTATAGTGTATTGGGATGTCACCTGTCGTGGTAAAAACATATTTAAGTTATTTGTGACACATCAGTCACTTTCGCTTATTATGTAATATGCTATTATCCATCACTTAATCTATAATTGTATTTGTATTTTTCCATATATTCAAAGAGCTTGCTGTAAATATAAAAATATATATATTTCAAATTATAGAAATACAAAAAATAATATAAAAAGACCACCCAACTGGGATTTAAACTCAAGATTTTTACATGATAGCCAGCACTATAACCACTATGACTCCCAGTTTTTGTAATCAAATGTGAAAAAATAGTTTAAATCCCTAATGTAAAGCATCACGTTATTTTGTTTTTTTCCTAGTATTGTAATATCTTTCTCTAAACGTGGTGAGATAATAATTTGAAAAATTATAAAAATTTCCACTCGACTGGGATTTGAATTCTAGACTTCAGCTTTAGACAATCCGCTGAATAAATATGTACGTTACCGACAGAGAGTCGAGCGTTACCACTAAAAAGAGCGTTATGAACAGATAGTGGCTTGTACATATATATATATATATTTTTTTTCTTTCGGCCATCTATATTCAGGGGTTTAACAGTAAATTACAGTTTAAAAGTACTACTGAGCACAACAGTAGTTCAAAGTAAATGTATATGAAAGTAGGAAAATAATATACATCTATAATTATAAGTAAGTTTTAAAAAGATCGATGTCTTATCTTGTTTTCGAGATACTCGTATTCTGTAGAACTGAGCGTGCCTGTGTGGTAGAGTTCTGGATTTCGGAGCTGGCAAGCAGAGAAGCATTCTAATTTACGACTAACTTCTTACATTAAATATGTAACCTATTAAAATCTTATTATCTCCATTGAATCAAACAGTTTGCTAGAAAGACAGCCAAAGGTGAACAAAGAAGGATAAGGAAATGACGTGAAAATATTCGTGACTGTTGACTTTCAACGTCAATAAATATCTCAAAATACTCTGCCGTTATATGTATATTTAAAATGATATCTATATAGATCATCTAAAATTCGAATGAATGTTTGTTTGAAGTTAAGCACAAAGCTACACAATGGGCTATCTTTCCTCTGCCCACCACAGGTATCGGAACCTGGTTTGTAGCGTTGTAAGTCCATTGTGGCACTGGGAGACAAATCGAACGTTAGAGTCGAGAAAAGTTTTTTATAAATGGTGATTTTTAGTTCACTGGAAACAAAATATATTTAAAACGCTTTACTCTAAATGGAAAAAAAATCATTGTGTTCATGGTATTTGAAAAACATGATATTATGAAAGTAACTTTTGTTGTTTACGTTACGATGAAGCTGAAATACCATATATTATTCAAGGATTATCTCCGCAACGCATGAATTCTTTCTTAATATACACAAAATACTTCACGCGTATACGTAAACATTCAATGCACCACCAGGTTCGAAATATCGTATCTTCTTATTTAATTTTGATTGGTTGATGATGCTTTCGCAACTTTAACACTCCTTTTCGGCCAACGGCTCCTCTTGTAGTTATAGATGTACAGGTGGTAATTCTTTAATATTTTTTATGCATTCTTTAATATTAAATTCTACAGTTACAGATACCATCATTTTGTAATAATGTCAAAGGGTAAAGGTTAGGATTATATATATATATATATAGAAATATATGGTGGTTCCTTTCTACTACAAGGTTATATTAACACCTGCATTTTACAACCAAATATTAGGGTGACTGCCTTCTCACAACTGTCTGCATGCAATGAAAAGCAGTACAAGTTGAGACGTTATTGGTCAAAGCACTCAACTACTAGCCCATAGTTTAATCTTCTGAAACAGCTAACTAGTTTGACGTTTACGTTTGGATCATGTCTGATAGGTAGAATAGTCCCAACGCCTTTGAGTGCTAGGACCACAGACATTCTCCGTTATGAGTTAAAGGATAATGACAGTATCTGGCAATGGATAGTTTTTTTTTTTTGTTAATCTCATAATACACATCTCGGTTTTGTTTTTCTACTTACTTATATATACTCCTATTAATCAATCATTTTAACAAATACCAGTACTGAAAATATCTTTAGACATAGATACTGGTAGAATATAAAATAGTTCTAGTTATTGACTAAATAGTCTTCAGAGATCAAGGTAACTATAAGAAATATTTGTTGAATTCAACGAATGTGAGTAACTAAACACTGTTATTTGTTTAATTGACAGTTTCAACAACAGTGTATAAATTATTATAAAGATAAAAGTATGTTGTTGATGGTTTCATTTGAAGGAATAATTTGATACTTTTCAAAGATTGTTTTAATTTGAATATAATTACAGATAATCTTTCCGATCATTGCTACTTTAACACCGTATTCTAAAGTGAGCTAAACTACTTATAATTTATAAAAAAAAATAATAAAAAGATTACATTGAACATCGTGTTATCTAGATAGGTTATGGCTAAACAGTAGGCTTGAAGAAATCAGTTGGCTTTTCTGAACTTAATGAAGACTATTGGCCAGAAAACATTACACACATTTATACAAAGTTTTGACATAGTTTTGACGTGGAGGAGATCGAGACTGAAATGTGGTAAAGTATGTTAAACAGAAAAATCTGGATAAACGAGGATAGGATCGGTGAAAGTGTAGCCTAAGGGCAGGGAGGGTTTGAGCCAGTTGACATCATGAAAACTCAAGAATGTAGATTTTTAACCTGCCCAACAAATCCTAAACGGATAATGGTATCGACAACAGGATACGTAAAGAGTGGTATGATGAGGAAACAAAGTAAATGTTTGTTCATTTATTGTCTTTTGAAATAGTCACACGAAGAAACTTAATGAGTTTATAATGAATATTTAAGTGACGTTTTAATTATTATTACTATAGATTAAACAGTGATTGATAATCAACAAATCTCCTTGTACTAATCTCTATTTGTTCCAATATATCTCTGTACTCAAATGATTTATTTGCCGTAATTTGCTAGTATGATTCGTGCCTATAAATCTGAATCAGTCAAGATAAATTCTGAACTGTGGATCTCAGTGCATAAATCAAGTAAATATAATAACAGCTTACAATTGGAAAATGTTTTTTCAATACGACGAACAACATCTGAACTCATAGATTTAACCAAGATATTCAGCACTGGGAGTCAAAAATTAATTTAACCATAAAAATATATGTAGGAACTCTCTATTGCCAATTCTTTTTTGAATAATGTGATAGACCGCAATATTATAACGCCCCCATGGATGAAAGGACTGGCATGTTTGTCAACAGGTTTCTATCCTGCGACCGGCATTTTGCGAGTCGAACGCTCTAGCCATTAGCCTATGGCAGGCTATAAAGAGATTAATAAATTGTTTGTACTGGCAAAGTTTTCAAATTGTGTTAAGACTAAAGGATAAAAACAGTAAATATGATATTAATTGGCTTCAGATTTGTTCCTCTGCTTTATCCACATTTCTTATTACTAGTCATTGTGTCCTTGAACAAACACTTTTCTAATATTTGCTTCGGTCCACTTAGCTACAGACTGGGTAGCAGCTAATAACAAGGAGTTAAACTGAGAGTGACTGACATCCCGCCTATGAAGAATGTGTCACTATTCATATCTGTTAGACACTGTGACACGAGAACATTTCAGGCAAGAAAGGATTAACTTTTTAACTTATTACTAATAGTTTTTATTCATTCATTTAATTATTATCTTAATTCCTAATACTTGTGATGATATTTGTTTGTAAACTTAAACCTTCACATGGCGAATACTTTTAAATTTAAATGATTTAAACATCGTTCAACTGAAATTTGACGATGGTCCCTCATATGATGAAACGTCGTTGTTCGTCATGTCAAAAATTTATTTTCCTACTGGGAACTGTTTGATGTATTTTATTAAATTTAGATTTACTGAACTGTTATTGGTACCGTTGAAATATAAAATATCCCAAATTCGCCAAAAACAAACAAAAACGCATAACCCTCTTCACGGCATTATTATATTGCAATCAAATAACATGCGGAAGTATCAAGTTTAAAAATAGAACGCATACGTAGATGTTAAGTTTCTGATAAAAGA
>NW_013670492.1:63707-68993 GCF_000517525.1 Limulus polyphemus | reverse complement strand
TGAACAACCCCTTTATGGAGTTTACCCATATTCCTCAGATGTTTACGTATTGTTTATTGAGAGATATGCAATTTTAGGGCCATTTCACGAGTGTGTTGCCTTGGGTTAGACTCAACAAACACCCTCAGAGCATCAATATCAATTCCAACATGTCGTCCTCTGCCATCACAGTTTTTAAGGTTAAACTCACCTAAACGAAATTTGCTGAACCATCGTTGACACTTAAGAACGTTCAAAACATTTCCATAAACTTCTTTGATATTCTTTGTGGCTACAGACGCGTTGTTTCCCTTCTTGTATTCAAACAGCATTACGTGCCGAATGTGTTTCTCGTCGTGTGTCATCACTATAAGGGATTAGAGTATACTAAACTTTACACTTTATATAGGCTACACTAACATGACGTTTAGGTGGTTCATTAACTATTATACGTGATGTACGTTTTTTCGGGGGTAATTAATGCAAGTGTACCAAAACGCGACATTAATTTCTTGACGTTCTAATACAATCACACAGTAGGCTACGGTTACATTTGCTCGTGCTTTGATTTTCATGTAGATTTTAACTGTTTCGAGATCACTTTGTTTATTTCTTTAACCTTGTAATTAGAATGAGTGATTTTCGATGATGCTATACAGTAGGGGGCGCAGTTTGTTTTTATTCGTGGAATCCATCAGTACTAGCACTGATCATCACGACACATAAGTTATAATTACTTATTGAACTTAGCATGAATATCTCAGATAAAGTTGTTTCTTTTTCATTCTTACTATTAGAACGTATGAGTGAGAGTAAAGGATAATGTAATAATATGTCAAGCACATTATATCTGCTACATACAGAGCCGACGAGGCCTTTCGCCCAGTATCAGAGCTCATCAGACCAGCTGAAATATGATAGACATGTTATTGTTCGAGACATTTTTTATAAAATCAATTACTCGAACAACAACTTTTCGGTGAACTAGATTAAACTGGTGAACTTTAGCTTTTTACCAATTTATTCAAGTCCTAACAGATCAGAATTAGGTTTATGTTTTTATTAATATGAAATTATTCATTTATTTTACTTTCATGTATCTTAATGAAGCTTGGGGTTAGTATATTAATCACTTTTTTTATAAATATAAATGATATATTTTATTCCTGATACACACATCCCTTGCTGAAACGATTTACAACTAGGTAAACTGCATGATGAATTCCATCCAGAAAACTTGTTCCAAGTGCTGACAGCATAAAAATGTTTCTGTAACTAGAGCAAAAAAAATGCGATTTAGATGTCGATTCTCTTTAGTGACGTCAGAGCGGTACTTGATATTCAAAGCGCCACGGGAGTCCGTGTTACGTTTACTCACTTAACATACCTTACTTGTTCTGCTTAGTATGAGGTTTGAGCCGCTTATCTGTAAAGTCTGACAGTTTTTATTTATGGGTAGCAACAGCTTGAGGTAGCAAGAGTTGATCCATCCTAACGTTTTGAGATGAGTCAACTATCGCTACCTCAGGCTACTGTTACTCATAAAGAAACCTCGTGAGACCTTACTTGCTGTTATGGAGGACTGTAACAGGTTCAGTTGATCTGCTTTTATTGTTATTATTGTTACACCACGCCTCAGTAATAATAATTGAATTTCCTACAACATCTGCCTGACTGACAACTGTCCTCTTTCTAAGCAAAAGCAAGCGCTTGTAGCCTTCCTTGCCACAGGGAATAAAACGCCCTTCTTACGAACGGGAACTTTTTGAAGGTAACAAACTTCACTTTCAGGAAGTAGGTTACCTTTGGGCGGTTTATGTAGCTTTGGAGGTGTTGGACGTGACTAAAGGTGAACTAGCGAGATGAACTGTCCTTCCTTTACAGCTTCTTATAGACTAGATACTAAATCTAGCAACCTACTAGCTAGTCAACCGAAAACTAACAGACAGCGGAACTTAACCTAAAATAAGGAAAATTATTGTTTGAAAAAAACAATAATAAAAAAATATTTCTTGCATTATTTATTGCTTCCGCAAATATTTACAAGTACAGTGACTAAAAGAAAAAACAACTTTAACTCATTAAAAACAAAGCATGGCTTCGCTTTATGCTGGTATAAAGTGTCATGGTGAAAACGAACTCCAGCGTATCAGTGGGCTTGATCTAGAGGGGCAACGGTGACTCCAGCCACGGTAGATGGATGGAATAAGACCGTGACTCTATATAAAGAATCAAAGTTTTGATCAACTCTGGGGCTTGATCTAGAGGCATGGCGATGACTTTAACCAAGATAGAAGAATGGAATGATACCATAATTCTATATACAGAATCGAAGTTTGAGCAACCTAAGTTTGATCTAGAGGTATGGTAATGACTCCAGCCGAGGTAGAAGAATGAAGTAATACCATGACTATATAAAAGATCGAAGCTTTGGCCAACTCTAGAGCTTGATCTAGAGGCACAATGATAACTTCAGCTAAGATAGATAGATGGAGTAACACCGTGACTTATAAATGATCGAAGATTTGATCAACTCTGGAGCATGGTGATGGCTCCAATCAAGGTAGAAGAATGGAGAAACACCGTAGATCTATATGAAGGATCGAAGTTTTCATCAACTCACAGGCTTGAGCTAAAGGCGCGGTGATGCATCTAGCCAAGGTAGAAGGAAGGAACAACACCGTGACTCTATATACAGGATTGAAGTGTTGGCCAGTTATGGAACTTGATCTAGAGGTTCAGTGATGACTCCAGCCAAGGTAGAAGGAAGGAACAACACCGTGACTCTATATACAGGATTCAAGTGTTGCCCAATTATGGGACTTGATCTAGAGGTTCAGTGATGACTCCAGCCAAGGTAGAAGGATGGAACAACACCGTGACTCTATATACAGGATCCAAGTGTTGCCCAATTATGGGACTTGATCTAGAGGTTCAGTGATGACTCCAGCCAAGGTAGAAGGATGGAACAACACCGTGACTCTATATACAGGATCGAAGTGTTGACCAATTCTAGAGCTTGATAAATAGGTTCGGTGATGACTCCAGCCAGGGTAAAAGGATGGAGTAACACCGTGACTCTATATACAGGATCGAAGTGTTGACCAATTCTAGAGCTTGATAAAGAGGTTCGGTGATGACTCCAGCCAGGGTAAAAGGATGGAGTAACACCGTGACTCTATATACAGGATCGAATGTTTGACCAACTCTGGGATATTGCAACAGCTGTTCCAGCTAGAACAAGTAACAACGTGAATATAAAAATAAATCAAGTTTTGCTCAATTTTCTCTTATTTAGCTTACCCACTTTTATTTTAAGTCTTTACAGAATATCCTATTTTACATTACGTGGGTTTTTCATATATCACAGCTTTATACAGCTGGTCTCTTTACTCTCACTTAGCTGTTTTTGTACAAGTAAGATGTTGTTGTTTTTTTTTTTTTTATCAGATGCTATTTACTTAGGTATAGTCGTTTGATTATGTGATATTTCAAATTCTGATTCCAATAATGCAGTCTTATAGATTCATACTACATTTAATTTCAGGTTAAAGAAACAGGCAACAAAGGTTCTATGAGTATCTAAATTCATATGAAAATAAACTTGAACCAGTGGCAGACTAGATTTAAAAGTTCCAAGATAATATAAGTAGATCTGTAACAAGTTTTTTGTAGTTTTAGTTTTATATAGAGTGACGGGTAAAAAAAATCGTGATAATGTTTGTACCTAGATGTAAATCATAAATACGCCCCGCCATTGTGGTAACAACAACAAATTAACTCTGTTAAACGTTTGAGGGATATATTGAATAATGTGCCAATTCTTTATGTAGACATTAAAAACTGTAATAACAGATTTTAGTTGTAGATACATTTAACTGAAATAGCAGTCTTTAAGAGCAAATACTACGTCAACATTAGCAAATGTTGAAAATCAGTGACATAATTAAATAATTTCCTGTATTTTGCAATCCTACCAATTAATTATGAAGAACAATTAATACAATAACATATTCTTGTTTTGTGTCAGACTTTTGTAAAACAGCCAAGCTGTGCGTAATTTGATTTGTAATACTACAACTGCATATTTTCAAAGTGGTGTGATAAAAGTATACGAACACTTGTATTTAAGGCACCATTAAGCTTAAATGTCACCGTATATAATTTTAAACTACTAACTAGATGGACGGCAGCTAGTCAACAGCACACTATAACCCACCCTCCATGTATTTGTATTTAATTTTGCATTTTTAAATGCCTTTATCTTTTGATCAATATGTAAAGATCTAAGTTGGTGAAAATTTCAAATTAACTTTCTTTTTGGATATTGTAATGTGAAAGTTTCCAAGGTTAGGTCATTGGTTTACCTTTTCTTTTTCTTGTTTACAAATGTGAAGCCTGCAACATAAAAATATGTTGAGGTAATGCACACACAAACAAACTCGCGATGAGATAAACAATATTATTAATGGTATTAAAATGAGTAAAACAGTGCAACGAGAGAAACAGTAAGACAAAGGAAGGATTTTCAAATCAATGGGGAAATGATTTCATTTAAAAATAGTGTACACTTTTATAATAAACACACTAACTAAAAGAACAGACGTTTCAGAGACCTCTAGTGGCTTCTTCCGTGAAATATGACGTCGAATTGTAGCTATTTTTAATAAAATGTGACACACTGTACATAAAATATTCAGAAAAACAACACGTATTCAAGATTGTTGTAGATAGATAATAACATTGAACATCGATGTCTCCACTATTTTACAAATATAATTGGTGTAAGTTAAACGTTAGAAAGAAATTGTCTCAACTTAGCCCACTCAGTGGCTCTGCAATATGCTTGAGGGTATATAACGTTACATTTAAAGGTTCGATTTCTACAGTGGGCACAACCCATATAATCCAGTCTAGCTTTTCCCCTAACAACAACAAACAAACAACGCCTCAACATGCTATGTATTAAATTACAAATGTTAATTCTAATAATTCCCCTAACAACAACAAACAAACAAAACCTCAACATGTTATGTATTAAATTACAAATGTTAATTCTAAATACGATAATTAATTCATCGGTTTGACTTTCGCACAAAGCTACACGAGGGCTGTCTGCGCTAGCCGTCCCTAATTTAGCAGTGATACACTAGGGGGAAGGCAGCTAAACAATACCACCCATCTGAACTCTTCGACTACTCTTTTACTAACGATAATGAGAATAGTCGTCAAATTATAACGCCCCCGTGACTGCAAGGGATAAGGCGCTCGACTCACAATCTGAGGGTCGCGGGTTCGAATCCGCAT